>NW_010388106.1:31605-43931 GCF_000710305.1 Buceros rhinoceros silvestris | reverse complement strand
GCTCACCAAGTCCAACTGTTCCCCCAGCACTGCCAGGTCCCCACTGACCCCTGGCCCTCAGCACCACCTCCACACAGCTGCTCAACCCCTCCAGGCATGGAGACTCCACCACTGCCCTGGCCATCCTGCGCCAGGCCTAGACAATCACAACAGGGCAAGAAATTGATCCTCAGAGCCAACCTCAACCTCCCTTGGCCCAACTTGAGGCCATTTCCTCTTGCTGCATCACTTGAGGAGAAGAAAGCAACCCCATCCTGCTGGCCACACTAGTTTTGATACAAGCCAGGATGCCATTGGCCTTCTTGGCTACCTGGGCTCATTACTGGTTCCTCTTCAGCTACTGGCAAGCAACACCTTCCCCCCCCTTTCCCCCCACCAGGTCCTTTTCCCTGGGCAGTTTCCAGTCGATCTTCCCCCAGCCTGGAGTGTTGCCAGGGGTTGGTGCAGCTGCTGGCAAGCAACACCTTCCCCCCCCTTTCCCCCCACCAGGTCCTTTTCCCTGGGCAGTTTCCAGTCGATCTTCCCCCAGCCTGGAGTGTTGCCAGGGGTTGGTGTGATCCAAGGGCAGGACCAGGTACTTGGCCTGGTTGAACCACAGACCATTGGCCTTGGCCCATCTATCCAGCCTGTCCAGATCCCTCTGTGGAGCCTCTCATTCCTCCAGCAGATCAAGACTCCCAGCCAACTGGTATCATCCACAAACTGACTGAGGGTGCACTTGATCCTCTCTGTCCAGATCATTGATAAAGATGTTAAAGAGAACAGGCCCCAGTACTGAGCCCCTGGGGAGCACCAGCTGTGACCAGCCACCAACTGGATTTAGCTCCAGTCCCCACCGCTCTCTGGGCTCGGCCATCCAGCCAGTTTTTTGTCCAGTGAAGCATATGCCCATCCAAGCCACGAGCAGCCAGTTTCTCCAGAAGAATGCTGTCGGAAATGGTGTTAAAAGCTTTACTCAAGTCCACATAGACATATTCTTGCTCATCTTTGAGAAAGCTGTACCAAACGACTTATCTGTCTGGTCTTTCATTAGCAAATCAATGCATGATTAATGGAAATAAAGTTGTTTCCCTATGGCCTGTTTCTCATATGGCATTAACTTATTTCTCATATCTTACTGGACATCAAAATAGACAGAGCCATGATCTGAACAGTGGGAGTGTCCCAGCATAGGGTCGTGTAATGGCCACAGGCTGCCACATCCATCAGCAGGTACTGCTCCCGTTCCATGCCAATTAATCTGCAGTAAGTTTTGGTCTGTTTTGGTCCTTACAAGGTACAAGGTAACCCAGCAGAGAGGATTGCCCACAGGCTGCCACATCCATCAGCAGGTACTGCTCCCGTTCCATGCCAATTAATCTGCAGTAAGTTTTGGTCTGTTTTGGTCCTTACAAGGTACAAGGTAACCCAGCAGAGAGGCCAATCATACCCTCAACATACAGGTGTAGAAGCCGGAGTTCCAGGGCAAGGCATAGGAGGGCTCAATAGCTAGGGTTTCCAGAGACCGGCTCAAGCCTTTGCATCCAGCAGCCTTTCCCAGGTAGGCATTACAACAGTCAGGAGAAGCCCTCAGTGGGCATCTTGTCCTTGATAAAAACATCAGTGGAAGCGGCAGGAGAGAAGCAGGGAGGTGAAACCCATCCAGGCATTAACAGCTCGATACGTGGACACCCTTCAAGGTACTTTCCTCAAGTGAAAGAGCCTTGCAGAGAGGCCAAGCAGCCAGCTTGGGCATGTGGGTTGCCACGGGCACTTTTTTCACTTCAGAAGTTTAAAAGTAGCTCTTCAATCTATTTCTTGTTAGATGATGGAAGGGAGCCTTGGCAGACAGTCAAGATGCTCTAAGGACTGCTGACCACATTATTCTCAGAAGCAATTTTTTCTTCTCCTGTTCAGACCATAACAAATACCTTGGACTTAAAGGAATAATGAGGCGAGATAAATGCATGGTAAAGAGAAAAACCCCTGGATTTTACATTAATTAAATTTTTACCTCCCTCCCCCCCCAAAAAAAACTTTTGAAACCATTTCTTTTCTTCTCCTGCAAGAGTATAATTGCTCGTGTGAAAAAACCCCACAGCAGGAAACTTATCTGCACAGTCACTCAAAGGACACCTGTCTTCTCCATGGGCTTTGACATCAAAATCGTTAAGTAGAAGACTGTATTGTTGAAGTAGATGTTTTGGGGGATGAATGGGCTACAACAGGCCATAGTTCTGATTTTACTCACTAGCTGGGCTTTTTCAAGCCCTGAGCTCTTCAGTGAATCTCAGAGCATCCAAGGTTTTCCAGCAAGAAACAGCTGGTGAGGAAAGGATGTCTAATATTTCAATTAATAGCTACAGCAGTCGTGGTTCATAATTACAAATAATTATATTGAGGCAAGTTAGGTAAAAGACACCTGCTTATGGCCTGTTTGTTTTTCACACTGACAATTCAGTTAATGCTGCCTACAAAGAGCACAAGGCAAAGGAAAAGTAAAGCCCGATTTAAAACCTGCAGCCAAACCAAGGCTGTGACCTGCTTGCCTGCAGGACCCCCATCCAGACAATCCAGGTTTCTTTGTCACAGGAAATATCCGAATCATCTACAGCACCTCAGCTCCCATTTCACTGGGACTGATGGAACTTCTAAATATAGCACATGCAAAGCTGTATTTCTGATTTTTTTTTTTAATAGATGTGATAAAAATCATTCTTCAGCAATCAGGTTAACGCTTCAAATCCGCTAAGAGAACATCAAGGGTATTTTGCAGAGATGCAGGACTCTCTGTTCCTTCCTATCCATAAACAGGCAAGAAAGCTCAGAGGTAGGATGTGCATCTGCTGTTTAAGTCTGCAAGCTCAAGAGGAGACTCACCTTGGATTGTCTCCAGTACCAAACATGCTGCAGATATTAGAGGAGGCAAATAAAAGGAAAAGTGATAACTCTGAAGCTAAGTACAAGCAGTAGCTCCCAGCAACCTGAGCAATGCAATCTTGTGAATCTTCATGTCACGTTTAATACCACTGGTTATGTTTTACTAGGAAACTCAAGTCAAAGATAGGTTGAACTGTGAGCTCTGGTCACTGAAGCAAGGTGGCCCTAAGGCCCATCTCCTTGATGGGCATTGTTGACCAGCAGTCACAATTCCCTGCTCACTGCAGGGGGGTGGACTACATGACTTTAAAATGTCCCTTCCAACCCAAACCCTTCTCTGATGCTATGAATCACATGCACCTGGACTGTGATTTCCAGTAACAGAGGATTATTCCCCACTGGTCTTCATTCAGACTCCGCCTGAATTATTCAAGCAAAGGCTCTTCCATCATCTCCCTTGACATTCCAGCTCCAAATGATCTCCATTAGATACCGAAAGATCAATCACTGATAGTAGACTCTGCCCATGCCTGAAAGACAGCTGAATTTTCAATGACTGTCATATCACAGGGGCATTTCCCAAAGCATTTGCTGGCCAGTAGAGCCCTGGGAGTAACACAAAGGATTGAGAGGATAAAAAGATGGAGCCAGTTCCTGGCTGGCATTGGAAACATTTTTTTCCACCGGCAAAAGAATATGAATCTTTGATGAGCAAAGCTTTCCTGCCAATTGTTAATCCATTAACGAAACATCAGAAGTGATTTCTCCAGCCCAGGACCCCCACAAAAGTGCTGCCTAATGCAACAACTGCACTACACCAGACCAAAAAAAAAAAAAAAAAGAGTTAATAAATCACATGGCAGCAGCCTGGAAGCAGGCAGTGACCACAGTCTAATCTAATCTACAGCTGAGCTTTCAGGAGATGAGAGACAGGAAAAAGGTGGAACATGACCTGCCCTGCCAACCCCACCCCTACCCACCCCCCCAACCTCAAATCAGGAAGCCACAGGGAGAGCTGCATAGGGACGCTGGCATTTCCATCAGGAGAATTGTTGCCAGAGACGGCAACTATATCATCCAGCTTACCCAAGTCTCCAGTATGCTGGACCATTTAAACCATTTAAGCAGATCAAGCTTGCTGGTCTCTTACATGAGTCTTAACATGTTCTTAGGTATGTCTTGGGGTACAACACCTCCCTTTGGCACATCCGTGCCTGAAAAATGCAGCGAGGAAATGAAAAGGTCTCTCTCCACTTGGAAGTACCCAAATGCACAGGTTGCATGAATGAGAACCTACAAGCCAAATTCATTTCCCTGTTGGCCAAAGCCCACAGGTTAATTCAGTTTTAAGAACAAAACCAGCCCAGACCAATTTCGCACTCAGTTCTGCTCGGTGCCCATTGACTATTCACTGAAACTATTTATTCCGCCATCAAGTGCATGGCTAGGAAGATAGCATCCTGGTGCTTTCTCCTCACTGGTGGTAGTCATCCTCCCACTCTTCTGCAGCAGTTTGGGCTGTGCTCATTAGACAGACTGAAGCTCTCTCCTTCCACATCACCTGCATTAGAAAATCTCTGGCGAACAACTTGGGCGTCAGAGGAACTGCTAGATTTATTCTTGTGGCCAAATCTTTTTTCTTCTTGATATGCTTAATGCTGTCTGCAAAACTGAGTTATTAGCAGGCAGCATTCCCTGGTGACTGCTGTTTCACACAGCAGATGTGCCTGTAGGAAACCGCAAGACAGATGTGGTAGCTGCCTGGGGTCATGCGAGAAAGAGCATAAAATAAAAGTGTCAGAATCACACAATGGTTTGGAGAATACGGTTGAACTGAGTTTTTTTCTGGCAGGTACTTAAAAAATGAAAAAAACCCTCCACTTTAGCAAAACTAAGTTCTGTGGTACATAAAAGCTTTATGTGTAGGGTTGGGTAGTAAACCAAGTATACAGGTCAGAACTGAATGAAATCACATCTCTGCTTGCTGTAGCAAAAAAAATAAGGGGATTTCTTCTTTAACCTGTTGTTTGCACTGACAGAATAAAGAGATGAGCATCCCATACTCCACTGTCACATGCTGAGAGGTCAAAGCATGCAGTTAAATGTGAAATCTTACAGCTGAGATGGAGCATTTCTTAGATGGGTTAGGAAGGGCTTGGTATGATGACCCCATCTTTCTTTCAAGAATCTCAGGTTCACCTCTTCAACAGACACAACTATGCATAATCTTCAACAAACCATTGCTTGAGAGGCTTGCTAGATTAGAGTCACTAAACACTTGCGTAAAAAGGAGAGCCAGATGTTCGATCTGGGGCAAAACAGCCCCTAAAAAAATCCGCCACCATGGACTTGGGATCCACAGGACTCTCAGAAATACTTTGCACAAAATTTGTTTGCAAGGGTGGGCTAAACATTCCCAAACAGCTTTGAAAGCAATGGGACATGACTTTAGAGCAAGGTTCATGCTTTCATTCATCAAGGCTCAGCCAAACTAGTCCCATCCTTCTCTGGATTTCAGATCATTCAAGCACTGTATTCCTCAAGCATAATGCAGACAACTCCACTGCACTGGACTGGGAAGATCACAAGCATCTTGACCATCTCCAGTCCCTCAGCTGATATTAGAGCTATGCAGTCTGGGTGACTCAAAGCTTTGGCTGTGCTCCCTGTGGAGTGCAAGGACTCTTCTTATCGTACTTTTCTCTCACTTTAAAATAAAAATTCCCAGATTTTTTTCCACCAAGCTGCTTACCAGAAAGTATTCAAGAGCAGCAAAGGAAGATCTGCTCTGTCAGCCAAACTTACCGAGCCAAAGGATCAACAAAAGCTATAAATCAAGGCAGAAGTAAATCCACCCTGAGGAGCATGCAGGCATCCCTTTCATCTCACATCTATTCCCAAGAGTCTCCCCTCAGAGAGTCACCTCTCTTCAGCACAGAGAGGTTGGAAAGCAAGTCATATCACCACGTGGACAAGCTCATTTCCCCCATCAAGAAAAATAAGACAAGCTATTCTTGGGCTGCAGCAGTAAATTCAGAATGCAGCAGCTCACCAGAAACAAAACAAGGTAGTGCCAAATGGGATAAACCAGCCCATAAAAGCAATTCCACTGGAGAAGTTATTGAGCTTACTAAACTGCTGCTGAATTATTAGGTCTGGCCTGATAGCACATGCCTGCTTTGAGCAGCAATTTATAGGTTTATTGGATTATAAATTAACATCAACAACTCTAGCAGGGTACAAATTAAAAACTTCTTTGGAAACAATTATCACAGTGCCATAAATAGTGATACATGGTACCTCCCATCTTTCAGTCTTTATTTCATTTAGGATTTGCTTTAATTATACAATAAAAATTCTGTAGCATGAGCATCTCTTGTCAACAGCAACTTCTTAACCTAATGATCTTTCTGTGCTGGCTAAGAAAATATCCCACAAACCAGAACATCTACTCATCTCTGCAGGGGGATATAGAGAAGCAGGAGACGAAAGACCCAACTCTGTATGAAGACAAAAAAGGAAGGAGCGACAGCTCAGATTGAGATCCAAGGGATATCTCTCCACAACCAATTTGCCTGGTTGATAGAGAAGACAGGAGAAAGAGAAACTACTCCAAACATTAATTCAGGAGCGTGGCCAAACTTCACTGCAACACTCCAACTTCCCTTGCTACAATACAGCCCAAGCAGATCAAGTTAAATCAGAAAAAGATTTTTGCCTTTATTTGGGTTCTTTGACGGAGCACACCTGTCTCAATGGGCTAGACCAGCACAAATAGGTGCTGAAGTTGCATAGATGTTTTGTTTGAGTAGAGTGAGGACCTCAGAGATGTCTAAGTCAGAAGAGTTATATGGAAGGAAAAGGTAGGCAAGGAGGGGCACACCTACTGTAAGTTTCCACCCTCTTCTTTCCCAGGGTTGGATGAGCATCTACCGAGACTCAGATGTTCATTCAGGATGTAGGGTATCCATTTCTCTTTCTACATCTCTTGTGAACCCAGTGTAGTATCTACAGCTTCCCACCAATCTGACTGTGGTTCACGTGACTCAAACATTGGGACTGCTTGACCAGCCAAAGCATACTGTAAGCATTTGCAGCTTCCAGACTTTGGGAAGTTGCACTAGCTTTGCTCCTCAGCTGAGGTCTGTCCAGCCACTGCTGACAGGGACAGACAGACGTTAAAACCACATGCCTGAAAACAAACCTTTGGAGACTTCTCATTACAGTTCTAGTTTGCTGACCAGGATGTGACAAATGCACAAAGCTGCTTTGTAACCTTGAAAGCACCTTGAAAGCGTAGAAAATAAAAAAATACAATGATAATAAAAAGCAACTGCAACAGCCAGAGGGACTCCCCTGAATCTAGAAATTCCCCCAAAAGTTGTCCTTTGGGGCAGAGATAACTTTGTCTTCTGAGAACACACGGCAGCATTTGAACACGTGGCAGACACTAGAAGGAGATTTACAGCTTGTTTAGTCCATAACCTGGGCCAGCTCTCCACTTTTTACAAGACCCCAAAGAATTCAGTCTATCTCCTTTCCCACCACCCTGGGTACCTGGTCTAAACCAGTTTTGCACTCTTCAACCATGCCATTTTTTAGTGCAACATAGTCAAGGAAAGCAATCCAGCCTTTCCCAAGGATTAACTGTCATCAGACGCTCTGGGGGAAAGTCACAGAAAGGCTAAAGGAATCGATAGATCTGCATCAAGGTTCAACTAGCAGCCAATAAGTAATAAGAGCATCTTGTAACAACTGTATTGAAACATCCTTGTACACTGAGCGACGTGAGAGAAAACCAACATAGCAGTAAAACAAGGAACTATGATCTCCTCCAGCAGGAGATCCAGATATCGTCCTGGAGCAACATCTTGATGATGTTTGGCTTGGTACACATGCAACTTCTAGACATGTGAACACTTCCTGCCCAAGATGTTATCCGTTCTTTCCCTGTTTCATGGGTGTGCGAAAGGAGATCACGCCTGCCTTCAGCCACAAAGAAGAAACGCTGCTCAACAGCCAAGAAAAATGTGGTGCCTGCAGCAAAAAGTCCTGCAAACCTCCTACAATGCAACATGATCCCTTTGTGCTTTGTTTCTCCTCCTTATCCACAGATAAGGAGGACCAAGTACTGCAAGGATTCGTTCCTGGCCAGAAAAATTTCTTTAATGAGTGTAGTAAGCAGACCAAGCTCAGCTTTGGGACCAAGTAAAAAGGAAAAACTATGTGAGAAAAAGGGAGCAGGAATAAAACAGCACAACTGATTCATAGAAATATGGTCCATTTTCTCTGCGCTGCTATCTTCTAACTGGAGGTGAATTCTAGTGTAGCATCCTGCATAGTGTCCCGCTTTCCATCAGGTCTTGGTTACAGTGGGGAAATGCAGATACATGTCCAAAAATATTTTGATTTTGAGAGTTCGTGGAAAGAAAAGGCAGAGGGCTTTCCCAGTGCTGGGAAAGCTTTTCCAGAGGAATCAGTGATCAACGACTTCATGCAAAGGCCGAGCAGATCTCTGCTGCTACCACCATTTTTTTTTCTTTTTGCCCCTACCTACAGTTCAGAAACAGGTAAACGAGAGGTTCTGAATTTTTCAGAAGTCTGCAACCTGGACACCTCTTGGCTTGTAAAAGGCACAATACTGCTTGTGAACCCTGAAAACAATTAAAAATATTTGCTTCTCCTATCAAGCCCATCACAGGGTGCCTGCACTTGTTTGGCTCCGAGATGACAGCAGCAGGTACATTTTATAGGCATGAGCAGTTGCATCAAGATAACTGAACCTACTGCATTTCCCCGACAAGCCTTCTCTATGTCTCTACAGGGAAAAAAACCCAAACATTTTCAAGAAGAGACTGATCCAGATAATTTAGATTTTGGTATCTGCAAAGCCTACGAAAAGATACACAGTGACCCTGAAGCTGACTTTCAAGCTCAGAAGCTGCAAAGTAAAATCTCTATTCACAGCCAGCAAATCACTCCTGACACACGCTCTAGACCTCTGAGAAAATTAAAATCATTTTTAAAACCCAGCAAACTCTGACATCTGGAGTTTGACTGCAGCAGGAACCCGAGCAGGATAAATAGCTGCAATTTTGTAGACAGGAATGACAGAGCACACTGCTACGGAGAACTCCTTCCCTACTATTTAAAATAATTGGATTCATATGTATAAACCCCTCCTCCCACCAAATTATATGAAAGCAAATCTACTGTAGAAAGCAATAATAAAGCAGTAGCCAAAACACACAAGAAGCACATGAATTATTTCATAAGCTTTCATTGTCAGTGTTAGAATCTTCATACAGTAAATACGGCTTAATAAGAGAGCTAAAGTCCTCCTTAAGCAAAATTTTGGGAAGTCAAGAACAACAAACCATAATCCTATTTCAAGCCAGCACTAGGATCACAGACAAAAGTGTTTAAACAAAGCTCAAGATGTTGATACATGAATTACTAAGCTCAAAGCCTCTTTTTTGCCAATTCAGAAGACAAAGACCATTTCATCAAAATCCCACAAGCAAGCCAACAATCCAAAAATTTGCCAGTACATTTATTTGCTTAATGTTCTTTTCCCCAAAGCATGTCCATATGTTTATTTTTTCTCCCCTTACTAATTCCTTTCTGGTCATATTTTGTCTCTGACCGCCCAGGTAGAAGAGAGCGTAAGCTCTCAATTTTGGGATGGGTGATCTCTTCTCTGTTCAGTGCCCTCTGGGAGAACAGGCACATATTCCCAAGCCCCTTTTTCAAAGCAGATGCTTCCTGAAGCCCCACAGTAAAGTATCCTTTGCATTTTGTTTTCTTTTCTCCAAGCTTGAGACGCAGTTATTTTACTTTTCCAGAGTCACCAGAATGACAAGTCCTGCATAAAATATCCAAGTGGCAAGAAGAATAGACAGCTACTTCATCACAATGGATTCTTGTCTAAACCTCTGCCTTTTCTTTCCACAAACTCTCAAAATCAAAATATTTTTGGACATGAATCTGCATTTCCCCACTGTAACCAAGACCTGATGGAAAGTGGGACACTATGCAGGATGCTACACTAGAATTCGCCTCCAGTTAGAAGATACCAGCACTTTGCATTTTGAACAGCTACATCTGAAGTTAAGAGGCTTGGAAGCCATTTCTGGACTTCAACATATTCAATTTTGACCCATTTCAGACTAAAATGAAGCACGTTGATTTACAGTTACAGGTACATTTACCACAGCTGCCTTCATGCATTTGTTAAACTATCACAGTCCTTGCTCCAAAATAGAAAGGATTTGGATCTTCATCAGATGCAAAATGATTAAATTATTATTTGCAACTATTTACAGCCCTGACTCAGAAGGCTGCCTGATTATTTTAAGTGTGCTTTAATCCAGGTGCTCCATGAGCTGCACCCAGCTGGTTGCGTGCCAACCCACCCAGCAGCTGCAGCACTAGATGCACGATGGCAAGTCAAAGACATTATTTGGGGTGACCTCTGTTTTTGCAGATGTCTGCAAATTAGGGGTACTGGTAGATGAAAATCTGGACAGGAGCTGGCAACATGCATTCACAGCCCAGAAGCCCCCTGTGTGCTGGGCTCATCCCCAGCAGCGTGGGCAGCAGGTGGAGGGAGGGGATGCTGCCCCTCGGCTGTGCTCTGCTCTGCTCTGGGGAGACCCCCCTGCAGTGCCGGGTCCAGCTCTGGGCTCCTCAGCACAGCAGAGCCAGGGAGCTGCTGGAGCGGGGCCACAGGAGGCCCCAGCAATGCTGGCAGGGTGGAAGCCCTCTGCTGGGAGGCCAGGGGAGAGAGTTGGGGGTGTTGAGGCTGGAGCAGAGAAGGCTGCGGGGAGACCTTAGTGCGGCCTGTGAGTGCTTCCAGGGGCCTCTGAGAAAGCTGGGGAGGGGCTTTGGATCAGGGTCTGTTGGGACAGGACAAGGGGTGATGGGTTCAAGTGGAAGAGGGAGATTGAGACCAGAGAGAAGGGAGAGATGTTTGACACTGAGGGTGGGGAGACCCTGGCCCAGGTTGTCCTGAAAGATGGGAGAAGCCCCATGGCTGGCTCCATGTCAGGTCAGGTTGTCCCTTGGGGCTCTGAGCAAGCTGCTCTAGTTGCAGATGTCCCTGCTCCCTGCAGGTGATTGGTCTGGACGAGCTTTAAAAGGTTTCTTCCAACCAAAACCATTCTATGATTCCAACTTCTCCACATATTTGGACCACCCCAATTTGGCCCAGCACCCAGGTGGGCTGTCCACAAGGGTTTCCACTGAATACATGGCACCAACCAGCAGCGTGTGCATTTGCACTTGTGATTTTAAACAAAGAAGTTGGTGATAACCTCTAGTTATCACCTTGTCTTCCAGACATCTAGCCCCAGCATGCAGTATGTCATTAGCCCAGCCCCATCTGACACATGGCTCTCCAGTTCTGGTTTCCCATTAAGATAAACCATATACAAAAAAAGAGCAGCTCTGCAACTGTGATTTGCCCAATACAGAACCAAACCTCAGTAAATTTAGGCTACTTGTGTCTTAATGTTTGTTCCTGGTAGCGACACCAGGATTTCAGACTTTTGACTTTTTCCTCTAACACTGGGAATCCAGTTACTTATATCTAGCTAAGAAATTCCAGTAGACACTTCTTCATTAAGTTAGGCTCAAAGACCGCATTTTTCTCCCTAAACAACTGGAAGAGAGAAGAAAAAGAGTCCTTCTTCTTTAAAGCTGTTTATTAATGTACCTTTCACTGTATCTCTTCCAAGGGACATTTTACCCCATAGCACAGAAGTGAGAGCTGACATTTCATATACAGAGACAAAAATCATCATCCAAATCCGCGTTAGCAGCAACCTACATTTCAGAAGTGAACTAGCATCCTAACACCCTCCTGAAGCCTCCAGGAGCTGTGGGTTAACAAATTTGGAGGGAATTGGGAGACTTCTGGGAATGCCCCTGTGACCTTGTAGAGGATTTAATTTTAGCACCAGTCCTTGAGAACAGTGTAACCTAGTCCCATGCTTGAGTGAAGAACTTAGGTTCCCCAGTCTCCAGTCTAGTATCTCATGTCTTACTGCAGAGGCTGTTGGCATGACCAATAAAGCCTCTATCCAGACAACCCAGGAGCATAACCTACCACAGTTCTTTCTACTTCTCTTCAAGCAAATTATCTCAGAGTTGGACTTTGAAGGGTTGAGTCATTCGTCACTGCTCAGCTCATCTGAAAAATAACTTATTACTGTCTTGGTTTTTTTGAGAGGTTAATAAGGAAGACAGCTCATGCGCAATCAAAAACTTGTCCCCATAATCTTTTGAGCATGCATTGGTGATACCTAACCAAGAACAAGGCAGGGTCTGTACAGAGCAAAAGCTGCTCAGCTGAGACAGCCTAGCAGCCTTACAACATTGGGGGAGAGAGAAGCATCTATAGAGTGAAAAGTCAAAAAGTGAAGAAAAAAAAAAAAAAAAAGGCTAAAGACCCTTTGACCTCTTCC
>NW_010388106.1:20182-31488 GCF_000710305.1 Buceros rhinoceros silvestris | reverse complement strand
AAAAAAAAAAAAAAAAGGCTCAAGACCCTTTGCACTCTTCCTGCTCCACACCTGTGGCCAGTGGTCAACCTGCTAGAGATTGCTCTTTGCTAACCTCAAACCACTCTGTTCTGTTAAAACACTGCAAAGTCAGTCAGAAGTGAGTTTGCAGAATGAGCCTGGAGCAAAGGAGGCTCAAGGGAGACCTTCTGGCTCTTGACAACTCCCTGAAAGGAGGTTGGAGCAAGAGAGGGTGCAGTCTCTTCTCCCCAAGAACAAGTGACAGCACAAGAGGAACCAGCCTCCAGTTTTTCCAGGGGAGGTTGAAGTTGCCCTGAGGAACAATTTCTTTCCCATTAGGGCTGTCCAGGCCTGGTCCAGGCTGCCCAGGGCAGTGGTGGAGTGCCCATGGCTGGAGGGGTTTCCCAGCCATGTGGAGGTGGTGCTGAGGGACAGGGGTTAGTGGGGACGTGGTGTGCTGGGGGAATGGTTGGACTCAAAGAGCTGAAAGGACTCTTCCAACCAAAACAATTCTGTGACAATGCAGAGGAAGAAGCAAATTCTGTTTATTCCCTTTTAGACTTTTCCTTTTGTAAACCCATGATGATAAAAATTGTTGATTGGGAGTCTTTTATCTTGAATATTTTTACTTTAGGGTTTCTCATAGGCCTGGCAGATCAGCTCCTGTGCACTCAGGATACATCAGCTTTGGAGCCATGAGAAAGCAGGAATCGGCAGAGCTAACACCAACAAAGAGGGGGAAAGCTGCACTTCCAAAAGCTTTGGCTTCCCATCAGATGAGAAATGCTGTAGAAGAGAGAGGTCCCAAAGCCTTTACAGAACAACATCTCATACATGTTTCTGCCCAAAGCATAGAGACTACAGAAAAGGAGAAGTTTGGTAAAGAAAGAGGAAGGATGTCTATACATAAGCATTAACTGAGGCACATCGAGATGCTATAGAAAAAGAGCAGGTACCTTCCCTTTGAAAACAAGAGCAAACCAGGAGCTAAGGACCAGACCCCACCTGCCAGTGCAGCCAACAGCAGCATTCTCATGATGCTCATTGGCCTTTTCCAGAAAAAAAAAAGGAGAGTTTTAAGCTACCAAAACATACGTCAGTCAATATGCTGCTGAGCATAAGCCAGTTTGGCAGAAGACATGGGATAGGCAGGGCCAGGACGTAGAAGACAGCACAGAATGGAGCTTATTTAAGCCTGGGATTTTGAACCCAGCCGCCATTGCCTGGGACAACACTTAATCCCTGTTCACATAAAGCATGGAAAATGGCACAGCTTCTACCCAGATGTTATTGTGCACCAGCCCAGGAGATATGTTTTGCATAGCTGCAGGCCAAGTCCACGTGATCTTAGGACAGAATGGAACAAAAACTCTGGTATTGCCCATCCAGCCCTGTGTCCAACATCTGACATTCAGTTTTCTTCTTGCACACCTGGTTGCATAGTTACCATTAGCACTGCAAAAAGCAGCAGCTTTAGGTTAAATAAACAAACCAGTACCTTTTAGGGCTGGTTTTGCAACACCATCCACCCTGAGGATTGTGCTCCCTGTGGTTCAGAACCTCTCCAAAATACCCCAACCTCCATCCTTTATGAAGGAAGTGAAGGATTACCCTTTGCTCCAAGGCAGGGGCAGATACAACACAACATGTGCCACACTCCCATTTTCTCAAGCTGAGCCAGACCCTGGGCTCTCCATCCAGGAGGCCCCAGGCTCCTCCCTGGACAGGAACACACACCTCAGACACCCAAGAATAGACAACACTACAATTTCTCCATATACATTCATGAATGGCCATATAGTACCAAAGACTATAGGTACTGCAGGCAGTCTCAAACCAGACACATCTCTCAATCCTCCAACCAGTCCCAGCAGCCTGTAAACCAGCTTGAACCACAGAGGACTTGTAGAAGGAGATATCAGAGGAACCTGCCAAGATCAAGGCCTCATCATTCCCACCCTTCAAAAGATGCCGATTTCTCACGTAGGCACTGACTTTCCAGAGATAACTGGGTGGCATTTAATGTCTCTGCTGACCTTGCATCTCAAAGGCCTCCTCCATCTACAGGTGAGACGTGATTTTGAAGACTGTCACTTGCTAATTTTTCCTTTCAGCTCTGTTTTAGAGTCCTCTCCTGATCCCAAATTCCTTTCCTTTCCAAAGATTTCCTTAAACGTACTGTTTTGCCACCAATCTCCATTGTCTCATCCACCCAAGTGTGGAGAAGAGATGACTTTAGAAGCCTTGCTGACATTTGTAAAATTAACTTGATAGTCCACTTTGCCGGGTGGTCAGCCTTGATTTCAGAAGCTTTTTAGTCCCTGTACAAGCATTTCAGTGCACAGACCTTGCCCCCCCATCCCCTTTGAAACTTCCAAAGCTCTTCTGGCAAGTGCAGCCATCCAACTGTGCCAGATCAAACCATGGGTGACATGGGATACCCTGTGCCCTTGACCCCTCTGCATGCAGCGATTCATCAGTTCACTCTCATGGGTCTCCCGCAAGAACAAGCGAAAGGGAAGCAAGAACATTTCTCAAATGACAGTCACATATTTAACAGGAGGAAAAGGGGAATTTTCTCTGTGGGCACTGGTTTGGGGGTGGTATCACAAGGACAGACGTGCTCATCTTTCAATATCACTGCTGTAATTAAATTTGTGCATGAACAGCAGCTGCACAGAGCAGCCTAGAAGCGATGGGGGTGGCAATATCCACTCTATAATACAACAGCTGGACTCAGCACTACCCCACGGTCACAAAACAGCCCTGATTTGGCACAGAAACCTGTGACCCCAAGTGCTTGCCAAATGAACAGCTGGCCAAAGTCATCCCCTGCATTTTCTACAATAGCACAGCTCTCTCTAGGAAAGGAACAACCTCTGTGCCCTGCAGCTCTGTTTGTGCAAGGGCTCAAGATGTCTACTGTCTATAGAAGTCTAACACCATATTAATCGTTTCAATTCACTTGTACCCCTTGAGCTGTATTTGCTAAGTCTTGTCTTTCCTCTGGCCTCTGACACAGGTTTTTATGCTGTTATCAACATCTCTCTTCACCATGGAGGAAGAGATACGTAGGGCACTGCAGATCAGCAGAGGGGGGAAACTGGAGCTGCAGAGCTCAGAAAGCTCAGGTAGTTTTTAACTTGCTCCAAGGAGGACACAAACATCCACAGAAGAAACAAGGACAGCCTGTAATTTTATTTTCTTTTCCTCCGGGAGTTTCCACCTGATTTTAACACCTACTGCCCAGCAGCAAATTGGTCCTGAAAAAGTTGCTTAGACACTTAAAAAAAAAAGGCAGAAAAATATGAATAACACTGCCCAGCAGAAGGAAGGTACTCTGCCTGTTCCTGAGAAGTGCCATGAATGTCACCTTGCTCTTTTCTTTAGAGATTTCAAAGAAGGGGAAAAACAATCTCTTTTAGTCTGGTGGAGTCTTAAAATCAGCATCATCAGGAACAAGAGTACAAAACCTCACTGTCCTCAGCCAGCTCTAGTGCAAATGAGATATTTGAGTTAAAAGGAGTACGTATTCCAACAGGCTGGTGTTTCTTGTATTACAGCTCTTGAGAGGAAGATTCGGGTTATTTCTCTCCTTGCAGACAAAAAGAGATCACAGAAAGAGAGAGAAAAAACAGAAGAGGGAATAAGGGAAGGGAAAAATTAGTGTGCACAAATTCAATAAAAATACCCCACAAAGCAACATGTGTAATTTTACTGCCGAAGAAGAAAAAAAATTAAATATAAGAGTTCGTTCAGGGCAACATTAGTTGTTGAAGCAGCCCGTGCTGCTGGAAGCACTGCACAAATGAAGAAGCTGGAGCCTTTTTATTTTTTTCCCCACCCTGTGGCTGTTTCCAATCTCAGATTCTCTGGAGGCTTCAGAAGGATTGTTCTGAGCAGGGATACTGTCCCCTCATTCATGGCCATCCCTATATCACCAAAAATCAGCACCTGGGCTGGGAGACATTTTTCCCTGGACTGCATTCCCCCTTCCAACTTCACTGCAGACTTCCAAAGGAGGAAAGTCTGGAAATTAGAATCATAGAATGCTAGTCCAAACTCCTGCAGGGAGCAGGGACATCTGCAACTAGAGCAGCTTGCTCAGAGCCACAAGGGCCAACCTGACCTGCAGTGGGGCCAGCAATGGGGCTTCTGCCACCTCTCAGGGAAACCTGGGCCAGGGTCTCCCCACCCTCAGCATCAAACATTTCTCCCTTCTCTCTGGTCTCAATCTCCCTCCTCCAGTTGAGCCCATCACCCCTTGTCCTGGCCCAGCAGTCCCTACTGAAAAGTCCCTCCCACAGCTTTCTTAGAGGCCCCTTGAAGAATTGAAAGGCCTTAAGAAGGTTTCCCTTCTCTTCAACCCCCTGCTGGAGATGCAGCCCAGCACATGGTGGCTTCTGGCTTTGAGCACACATTGCCAGCTCCTGTCCAGCTTCCCCAGCCCACCCCCTGCCCCGCCTCCCTGCCAAGTCCTTCTCCTGGGGGCTGCTCTCCAGCCCATCATCCCCAGCCTGGGCTGATACTGGGGGCTGCCCTGACACAGGGGCAGCACCTTGCCCTTGGCCTTGTTGATCCTCACGAGGTTCACATGGACCCACTTCTGCAGCTTGTCCAGGTTAAAAGTTCCTTCAAAACCCATTACAGGATATAATTGCTTTTCATTTACTTTATGAAGCACTTAAATTGAGCATTAAAAGCACCTCTGAAAAACACTTTGATCAGTGGTAACAATCATAATGAGGGCTTTAGCAGTCATTTCTGCCTCTTCTAACTCTGTAATAGCTTTAAACATTAGTTGCAAGTGTTGAAAATCTCAAATTTAATTTGTTTTCAAGCCACAGAGGCACTAGACTAATAAGAAGTTGAGTGCTGGCCTCTCATAAAGCAGTTTCAGCACTAACCCCTCATAAACTAGTTAATGTGCAAACACCAGCAGATGTTTCCAGAATTCCCCCTCCAGTTCAACACCCAGTGTTGCCAATGGGAGTCATTTACAAAGCAAAGCTAGAGCAACACCCTTAAGAGGAGTGTCTTAAGGATAAGATGACTATTATCATGTGCAGACAAGTGAGAACGAGTGAAGGGAGGAGAGGAAGAGATGTCTTCATCTCCAAAGTTGTCTTGCAGTGCTTTATGAGGTAACCCTTAAGGGTTTTGAGTTGGGTACCTCTGAGAACAAGACTGGTCCACAAGCATCTTGTGGACAGCAGAGAAACAAGCCCTAAAATGTCACAGAAAGGCAACCAGCAATTCACTCCAAACCACATCACCTTGACACCTGCTTTGACAGATCACCACCATCCATCAGGTTTTATGTGCTCACCCAGCATTATTTTGAGAGGTGGCAGAAGCATTTCTAGCCTGCACTTGATGCGAGTTGAACCCGTCACTCAGAGGCAAATACATTCCCTGGGGGAAAACAGTGGTGTGCCCAGCTTCCAACCACCTGTAATGACAGGCTGGAGAATGAGTGATAATTGATAAGGAAAACAATTCAGGAGCATAGGAAGTGAATTATCTCATGAATCGCACCTAGACAGACAGGGTGAAGAACTCTGCTAAATCTCAACCCTGCCGCAAAATAATTGTTTATCTCCAGTTGTCAGCTGACTTAATACTTTAAAAGATGCAGCCAGGAACTACAACATGTTGAGTGTCAGCGTAGATGAGTGTTCCTTCTTGCCAGGAGTCAACACACAGATCGCTTTCGCAATGGTCCAAAATTAAAAAAGAACATCCTCCTGACTTGTTTCACACTGAAATTGCTGAAACCAAAGGATGATGCAACTAACTGGATACAGAACTGGTTAAAAAACACCGTGTAAAAGGAAGATTTGAACTAAGAGGAGCTACAGCCAGAGCTTCCCCCCCAGACCCTGCTCAGCAGGCAGACAACTGCCACAGATTTGCAACTGAAATGTTAATGAGGATGGGCTCTTACAATCATGGACCCTGTAATTTCAACTCCAGTGCTTGCGTTTTTTTTTCAAAGAGACAAGAAATATAATTAGAGCATCCCATTCTCCAAGGCTGGTGCAGATTTGCCAGCCAGTCACAAGATGCCTTTGCCTCCAGGGAGCATCTGCCTCCCACAGCCTCATCCAGGCCATGAGCTCGGTGCAGCCTATGGACCAGACACCTTGATCCCAACCAGAGTTTCCAATCCAACTCCTTACCTGGCAAAGCCAGACTAGCACAAAAAAAAAAAAAAAATGCTTTGACTGATGTGAAATATGGAGAGAAAAGAGAGCAAGATGGTCACTTCCATCGCTCTTCCCCAGCTACAACTGCTGAGATGCCCCCAACATGTGTTGCTCTTAAGTAACAACATCAGCATGGGAAAGTTTTGTTTCCAAGAGTGGAAAAAGGTGCCTTCTTAAGTTTTACAAAAGTTTCTAGGAAAAGGAGAAAGGCATAACTTTAAATAATTTACTTTGGCTACTCAGAGCAGTTTATCCACAGATCCCCATATCTGAGCTCAGAAACAGGTTCAATCACAGAATCTCCCCAGAGGGCATTTGGTGTCAGTGTGAAGGCATCAGGCTTGGAGAATTGCTTCAGGAAATATCACAGAATCATTGTGGTTGGAAGAGACCTTTAAGATTATCATGCCCCACCATTAACCCAGCACTGCCAGGTCACCACTAAACCACATCACAGCCCTTTAGGACACTATCTCATGTCACACAAATGCCTGTATCCACCAGCATCCTCCTGCAGCCACTTCACTGTCCAAGAGCCATTCAAGAGCCTCTGCAGCATCACTGCATTGCTGTCATATCCAGAGACCAGTAAAACCCGACCTCTTCCATATACTCTACTCTTTATACATAGCAGGAAGGTTTTAAACACTTCCATGACAAGGTCTCAGGAGGAACACATTTATACCAGTTATTTGGCCACACACTGCAGGAGTAAGCCGAAAGAATCCTAATAAATTCATATATATGCAAATATCCAGTGAGACAAATACTACTTAAAAATCACAGAACCGTCTGGTTGGAAGAGACCTTTAAGATCATCAAGTCCAACTGTTCACCCTGCACTGGCAGAGTCCCTAAACCATGTCCATCAGCGCCACCTCGACACATCTGTTAAATCCTTCTAGGGATGGGGACTCCACTGCTGCCCTCAACAGCCTCTTTGAATTTTCCAATCTTACCATGAGTGGCATTGCCCACAGCCAGTTGCAACTTCAATCCACATCACCTTGATACAGGAAAAAGCATATTTTTTTTTTGGCCACTGAAACATTTGGTCCCCTAACTACAGTACACACACATGTTAACCAGCTCACCACTACTTTACTTGCACATGAGTATTTTCAGAGCACTGAAAGTGTTAAACACCACTTCATTGGTATCAGGGCAGCGCTGCCCATCAGCAGATGAAGAAGAAAGGTTAAATTGACACCTTGAAAGCCAAAGACTAGAAAGACAAGGGCCAGACTCTAGGCCTATGTTTAATTTGCCAGCCTCCATCATACCCATCATTCAGGGCTTTTATTGCAATAATTAAAAAAAAAAAAAAAGAGGAAAAACAGAATATTAAGGCAAAAAGCACAAACACAGTCCAAGCTGCTTAGAAAGATAAGATTACAAAAAACCCCCAAACTCAGGACAAAGCACGATTTTTACTGTTCAGTGAATTCTAGTCATCATTGGAACACAACCAACTGCACTGAATCACGGGTTGTTACGCATAGCTCCACCATCAACACTCCACATCTCAGCTCAGAACTCCCCTGCACCAAACAAGCAGCTCTCTCTGCCCTGAAGAATCAGCAGTTTATGGAGGAGACTGAATTTTCAGCAATAGCACCTAAGGAAACACTGTGCAGTCTGTGACGGGGACATGGCAAACCAGGGGAAGGGTTGGCAAGATTTTTGGTAAACATTAAGCAAACAGACCAGTATCTATTTTATTCAATTTTATAAGACAGATCAGAAGCAGCAATAAAGAGCAGCAGCTTCTGATAGTGCTCCAACTTGCCCAAGCTCATTAGCTAAAACTCCTAGGTGGTTTTGCTTCATATCAATCCATTTACCTTCTGAAATATACCCACTTCAGTCAGACACATCCAGGCAGAGAAAGGACATTTCCAAGACAAATGGCACCTCTCTAGCCCAATAATCAGCTCAACACCACCACTGCTCTGCTGGTGCAAAGGAATCTGATCAAACCTTCAAGGATGCACTGATGTTGGAAAACTGATGTGTTTGTATTTCACATTAATATACCCATGGTAAAGTCAACTAGCTCCTCACCTCAGGCTCCATCAGACACCCCAAGCTATTTAAAGCAAATTATTCTGATGATAATTATTTCTCTGCCCATCTGCACTGGGGAGAGGAAGGAGTGATAGAGTTGTTATTGAGGTAGTGCGGAGATACCACCAAAATCCCCAGCAGAAACAAGTTCCCAATCGTGCAATGGCCTGGCTAATAAACACTGCAAAAAGCAGGGCACAAAGACAGATCCCAAACCCAACCAGAAAGTCAAACAAGGAATTTAGGTTGAAAGGAACCACCAAATGGAAATGCTTGGCTTAACATCATCCAACAAGTGGTGACAGTCCAGTGTGTGGGCTGTCGATTCCAAGAACATTTTCCTACACCCAAGTCAGACCTAGGAATGTTGAAATCAGAATAAATTCATTACATCACAGACACACCTGGAGCTGAAAATTCCGGCAGTAAAATGGTGAAAGTGTCTTCACTATAATGCTATCAGTAGGCTTCCAGACTGACATGTTGCACAGTGCTGAATTACAAACCATTTTCTTCAGCACGCATTTGTCTCCAAGGATGGAGCACTTGTACAGACTGAGAATATATACAAGCTGTACAGACTGGTGGGTGTTGGAATGGAGCTCTGGGGATCACCCAGCACAACCCCCTGCTACAGCACCGTCCCCACACCAGGGTGACCAGGAGGGCGTCCAGGCACCTTTGGGATCTCTCCAGAGCAGGACACTCCACAACCTCACTGGACAGCCTGGGCCAGGGCTCCCGCACCCTCATACCAAACAAGTTTCTCCTCCTGCTCAGCTGGAACTGCCCACGTTCCCGTTTGGGCTCGTTGCCCCTTGTCCTGGCGCTGGGCACCACTGGGCAGAGTCTGGCTCCTTCTCCTGACCCACCCCCCACCCTTTAGCTATTGATCAGCATTGATGAGATCCCCTCTCAGGCTGCTCTCCTCCAACTGCACAGCCCCAGGGTTCTCAGCCTTTCCTTGGCACAGGGATGCTCCAGCCCCTCCTCATCCTCACAGCCTCCACTGGACTCTCTCCAGTAGCTCCTTGTTTCTCTCGTATTGAGGAGCTTATTGGTGGACCCAGGACTCCAGAGGTGGCCTCAGCAGTGCACATCCCCCATTTAAGAAGGGACTTTTGCGAAGATGCACACAGTTCTAGGGCTAGAACCCACCTCCATGTTCCTTCTTCCACCAGTTTCTCCCAGTTCAGAGTGTTACTCTGCTGCACAGCACCTCTCAGCAGGTCTGAGACTGGAGCAGGACCTTACACCAAACCAGGAAGAAAGGAGATCAGGGGGAAAACATGAAGAAGAAAAAGCCCCACCTTCAACTTACCATTTTCTTTTTAATTAAGATTTTTTGCAAAACTAGCTCTTGCGAAAGGAAGCACCAGACCTACACATCAATCCAGTCACTGGCTATTCTCACTGAACACCATTCAAACCCTTAAGTGTAGCTGGAAGGTCCCTGTCTCTGCACTGAGGAACTGTTTAAAAGAGAACTGTGAGCAGAGTTTGTCATCAATCCCAAAGAAACTAATTTTCTAGCTGTCCGTCAGCCCTCCAGGTTCATTCCAATGAAACCACAGAAGGATGCTGATATAAAAGCACAGTTTACTTTAAGGGTGTTTGCTGTCACTTCAGCCCAGTGTGGGCAAAAAACTATTTTTATTTTATTTTCTCACCAGGCCACCTCCTATTTAGTTAAATTTGCAGAGAGCAGGTTAGGCCCATCACTAAATTCTCCCATCATGAAACCAGTAATTAAGTTTGAAGTACTGGCAACTCCAGTTTTCAACAACTGCTGATGAAAAACCAACTGTGACTTCAGAAATATTTTCTTACAAATGAATTTCCACATTCCACAAACATAAACGATCCAAATCCAAGAAAAAGTAGGGGGACAGTTTTTAGCTTTTATTGAAATAATAAAAAACAAACCACTTATGAAACCAATAACTTCTTTTTCCAGCTCTAACTTAAACAACTGAATATATAAAATTCCTCCCCATCTCTGCTCAAAGGCTCATACATAACTAAAGAAAACCTTTCACAGATTTATCTGCTGCTCATAAATACTGCGGTTTGTTATGGAAACAGTGACAAGCTTTCAGCGAGGAACTGATGCTCGAGCTGATGAAAATTAAACCCAGTGAGAGTATCCACTGAATTATAGAGCAGAGTTGCTCAAAATCCTGTTCCAGGCAGACGGGGAAGGAAAAAATAATGACTCTTGCCCAGGTTGGCTGGAAGTTTTAAGGAAATATTGCTGAGACTTCGAGTTGTATGCCAGAATCAGCAACAGAGATTGAGAGGAAGAAAGGAAGGGAAAAAAAAAAAAAAAAAAAAAAAAAAAAAAAAAAAAAAAAAAAAAAAAAAAAAAAAAAAAAAAAAAAGAGAAGAGAGAGAGAGAAATAACCAAGTCTGTTACTTTTTGGGAAATATTTAAGGGAGAAATGGGCTGGTCGCTCTCAGAGGAGCCAAGCTTCCCACATCACATGTTTTATGGTGCATAAATGGTGCCCTGTGATGTTTTTCATGCCAGGCATTACACAGATGACCCAGGCTGGCAGAACCACGCATACTTCTCCTCCCAAATGTGTTTACTCTGTCAGCCTCTCGGGAACCATTTAGCTACCAAATTCTCCAGCGTGCCCCAAGCTGTTGCTGTTATTAACCAGCATTTCCATTTAAAACAGACCTATAAATACTCAGAACCTCTTGGCACCTCTGCATCGGGCATGCCCTGGCATCAACCTCTCCCACCATAGCAAAAGTGTTGTGACATTTTCCTTCACACAAATGCCTCACCAGAACTGGCATCCCTAAGGCACAGGGATGATGCAGCTGCAACCCATCCCTACAGTTGTACTATCGGGAGAAAATCTCTATATATAGAATCACAGAATCCTTTTGGTTGGAAAAGCACTTTAAACCCCTCGAGTCCAACCATTCCCCCAGCACTGCCAGGTCCCCACTAACCCCTGTCCCTCAGCATCACCTGGACATGGCTGCGAAAACTCTCCAGGGATGGGGACGCCAACA
>NW_010388106.1:13872-20170 GCF_000710305.1 Buceros rhinoceros silvestris | reverse complement strand
GTGAACCATTTAGCTACCAAATTCTCCAGCGTGCCCCAAGCTGTTGCTGTTATTAACCAGCATTTCCATTTAAAACAGACCTATAAATACTCAGAACCTCTTGGCACCTCTGCATCGGGCATGCCCTGGCATCAACCTCTCCCACCATAGCAAAAGTGTTGTGACATTTTCCTTCACACAAATGCCTCACCAGAACTGGCATCCCTAAGGCACAGGGATGATGCAGCTGCAACCCATCCCTACAGTTGTACTATCGGGAGAAAATCTCTATATATAGAATCACAGAATCCTTTTGGTTGGAAAAGCACTTTAAACCCCTCGAGTCCAACCATTCCCCCAGCACTGCCAGGTCCCCACTAACCCCTGTCCCTCAGCATCACCTGGACATGGCTGCGAAAACTCTCCAGGGATGGGGACTCCACCACCTCCCTGAGCAGCCTGTTCCAATGCCTGACAACCCTCTCTGTAAAAAAATTTTTCCTAATATCCAACCTAAACCTTCCCTGGTGCAACTTGAGGCCATTTCCTCTCATCCTGCCACTTGTTACATGGGAGAAGAGACCAAACCCCACCTCACTCCAACCTCCCATCAGGGAGTTGTTGAGAGCCAGAAGGTCTCCCCTGAGCCTCCTTGGCTCCAGGATCAACCCCCCCAGGTCCCTCAGCCGCTCCTCAGTGCACTTGTGCTCCAGACCCTGCTCCAGCTTTGTTGCCCTTCTCTGGACATGCTCCAGCCCCTCAAGGTCCTTCTGGGAGGGAGGAGCCAAAATCGAACCCAGGATTCGAGGGGCAGCCTCCCCACGGCCCAATACAGGGGGACGATGCCTGCCCTGCTCCTGCTGGCCATACCCACGCTGGCACAAACCAGGATGCCATTGGCCTTCTTGGCCACCTGGGCACACTGCTGGCTTCAATTCAGCTGCTGATGACCAACACCCCCAGGTCCTTGTCCCCAGGCAGTTTCCAGCCACATTTCCCGCAGTCTGGAGCGTTGCTGGGGGTTGATGTGACCCCAGGGCAGGACCCGGCACTTGCCTTGAACCTCAGCCCAATGGTCTCGGCCCATTGATCCAGTCTGGCCAGACTCTTCTGTGGAGCCTCCCAACCTTCAAGTAGATCAACACATCTGCCTAACTCTGTGTCATCTGCAAACTGACTGAGGGTGCCCTTGATCTCCTCATCCAGATCATTGATGAAGATGTTAAAGAGAGCAGGTGCCAACACTGATCCTTGGGGAGCACCAGTTGTGAGCAGCCACCGACTGGATTGAACTCCATTCTCCACCACTCTCTGGGCCAGAAGCAACGCTGTTTTGCATTCAGCCATTGCCTGCTAGAAGCCGGAAGAGAGGAGGAGGGAGCACAGAGCACAAACAGGATGATCTCCCGCTCCTTTCAAACACTCATTGCTGGGCCCTTGCAGAGGCAGGATGCTGGGCAAGATGACCTTTTGTCTGACCCAGCTGGCAAGTCTTATGTGCTTGCACTTTGCTCCATGAGACATTGTTCTGTCAATACAGAGACTTATTTATCCCACGTGATGAGTTCCAGAGGGCAAAGAAACATCTGTCAACAAAAGCCATTGAACAGGCTAATATGCAAAATGCTTTCGCCCCTGTCTTTGGGGGCAACCCAGTGACCTGGAGGACTGTAATAAGAAAGATTTAGAGTAGGGGAAAACTGAAGTCTCTCTCTTTTAAGGAGAAAATCGATAAGATCAAGGTCCTCCCCATCCTCCACATACCCAGCTATGTGAACAGAGACCATCTGAAATAGTGGACAGTGACAGGTCAGATTTACCAGCATGAGGTTAGAGCTCAATTTCCCAGAAACAAGGGTGCACTTGTTTCTGTATCTGCCAGACAACGGGACGCTTTGTGCAAGTCAAAGAAATCATGTATTTTTCTAATACTGGACATATGGAAGGGATTTACCTATTTTCCCTGTAAGAGACTTAAATGGGTTCAGTGCACTGCCAGAGGGAAACCAAATGAAGTCACAAGCTTCAGCAGCAGCTGAGTATCCAAAGCCAGCATCCGTCTAGAGACAAGGCAGAAGATTTGCTGGCTGGATTTATTTTATTTGTAATTTTTTACCTCTCACGGGCTAAATGGTAGGGGAACAAAAAATAAGATCAGCCACCATGGGACTAATTTCAGTGCTGGAGCCTGCTCATCACACAACAGCCCATCCACAGAATCATTCAGTTGGAAGAGACCTTTAAGATCGAGTCCAACTGTTCACCCTGCACTGCCAGGGTCCCTAAACCATGTCCCTCAGCACCACCTCCACATTTCTGTTAAACATCTCCAGGGATGAGGACTCCACCACTGCTGTCCTGGGCAGCCTGTTCCAATGCTTCACAACTCTCTCTGTAGAGAAGTTCATCCTGATATCTAACCTAGATCTCCCCTGTCGCAACTTGAGGCCACTTCCTTTCGTTCAGTCACTTGTCACATGGGAGAAGACCCCCACGTCTCTACAACCTCCTTTTAGGTAGGTGTAGAAAGCAGTAAGGTCACCCCTGAGTCTTCTTTTCTCCAGGCTAAACAACCCCAGGTCCCTCACCAGCTTTGTTGCCCTTCTCTGAACACACTCAAGCACCTCAATGTCCTTCTTGCAGTCAGGGACATAGTATTCAAGGTGTGGCCTCACCAGTCCAGGGGGACAATCACTTCCCTGCTCCTGCTGGCCACCCCAGTGCTGACACAAGCCAGGATGCTGTTTGCCGCCTTGCCCCCCCGGGCACGCTGCTGGCTCATATTCAGTTGACTGTCAGCCAGCACCCCCAGGTCCTTTTCCTTCTGGCCCTTCTTGTAGATGGGTGTTACATTGGCTAACCTCCAGTCAATCGATACCTTCCCTGTTAGCCAGGACTGCTGCCAGCTCCCTCAGAATCCTCTGGTGAATCCCATCTGGTCCATTCAAGGCCCTATATCCACAGCAGCATCGCACTCACGCAGCACAGATAAAATGCACTGGAGCACAGTACAGCAGCAGCCCAACAGGTTTCACTGTGTTGTGCCATTTATCACCCACTTCTTGCTGAAGAAGGGGGAACCCCTGATGGCTACAGGCAATTGCAGTAGAAGAGCTTGGGCAGATGCATGCACATTGCTAATAGATTTTGCAAACACTGCCCACACTAATTCACATAGACCTCAAGAAGAAGAGCAATGAAATAAGATGCCCTTTCTAGATATCACTCAGCTAAAAGCGACACTACCCTACCCAACTCAACTTCAGGCTCCTGACCTTACTGGGGAAGGAAAACACCAAGACAGTAAGTCATAGCTGTGTGGTTTGCTCGAGATCTGTGGTGGTTTAGGCGGTTACAAACCGGGCTTGTTAAGCAAACCTTAAACTAAGGCCTAGCAGCGTGTTCTGAATTAGAGGAACCAGGAGGTGGTTTGTTTTTCCAGAAAGGCCAGCACAGCTGCGTCAAAAAAACGTGAAACATGAAGAGACAGCAACTAGCAAGAATGAAAGTGCAGTCTTGCAGGGAAACCAGCACTCTGGGAGAGCGGAAAAGCCAACACGCGCTCTTCCTCCACCGTTAACCTGCAGTCTTCAGCCTGGCAACAGGAGTGATGTCAGAGTCTTGCACAACAACAATACCAAAAAAAGCAACGCACCAACATCACGATCAAGAGAAGGGTTGGTTTCTTCTGGAAGGGATGAGAAGGTAAGCTGCATTTCTCTCCTTTCACTTTGCTAAACGTCCAGGTGACTTGATGCCATGGAGATGGCTGAGTTTTTAATCACTCTGGGGAACCTCAACCCAGAACCTTGTACCAGGTGAGGTTAAAAGCACCAGGCTTCTGTTCGTTGAGTCACCCTTGAGGCAAGAGCCATCTGTCAACAGTATGGTCCCTGACAGCCACCTCAGACACACAGTGGATGGGGTAGAGAGGTAAAGGGCTGCAGTTCTTAGAGCACAGGCCATCTTTGGCACATGTAAAGTGATTTGAACAACCATCCACACTTTATTTGATGGTAATTGGTCCTGCTTTTTGTCACCCAAAAGTAAACTCCGACTTTGCAGCTGGCCAGCGAGGCTTCAGGAAAGCACACAAGGGAGTTAATTTTTAAGAATCTTCAAGCAAGGCCTTAGTTGCTTCAAATTTTCCCCATAATTGCCCCTGAAAAAGGGCCTCTTTTGACTGCACTGAAGTCAATTCATTCTCAAGTGCTGGCTGACATCATCTGCGAATACGCATGCTGCCAGACAAAGGCTCAAAAACACGTCAAGGAGAACCTGACAAACGCTACATACAGACCAGTTCATCAGCTCTTCTTCAGCAGCACATTGTAGATACGGCATCAAGGGAAAGAATAATTCTCAAGGTTGAGACGAGCTACAAATACTAGTCACCAAAAAGAAAATCCAAGGCATGAAAACCTCCAGCCTCAGATGAGCACAGCTTCTTTTTGCACATCTCCAGCTGCCACTTACACCCTTGAAATCACACTTTGTAGCTCAGCAGTAGCTCTCCTAGAAACAACCTGGAGAAAGAAGTTGACTCTGCAATCTAACACCCCTAAATACAAAGCTCCTTTTCAAGAGGGACTCATGAGACAGTAAAGAATCGTAGAGAAACTTCACAGCCAACATTGAAGAACCGGCATTATATTTTTTAACCTCCCTAATCCATGTTGTTAATAAGCCAATGCGTTAGCACAGAGGTTCCCAATTCATGAAAACCCACAAGTATTTCTGGCATCCAAGCTGAGCACCTCAGCGTCGAGGTCATCTGGATCCCCACCCAGATGCCACAGACAGCCAAGTCATCTCCAAAACAACAAACTGGCAGATTACTAAAATGTCTTGTGACAGATGCCAGGAAAGCCACATCTTCAAGTTCTTCTCCAGTAACCCCACAACGCTGCAGAGCTGCCTACCAGAAACCAAACCACCCATGTGGTGGTTTCATGCCCATCACAGGGCATGGCCTTATTTTACCCAACCCCAACAGGAAAGCACAGGAAACCTGCCTGCATCACAGGCACCCAAGCAAGTTACAACTCAGACAGCTCTCAAGCTTTTCCACCATGTTGACAAGCCGAGGCTGCTGCCACGGCGTAGCCAGCTCAAATCTTCTTTGCAGGATTATGCAAAGGACCTTACTACAGGTCAAGGATTTAACTTAGTCAGTTTAGTCCTATTGGCACAGCCATGTTTCCCCTCCTTACCCCACTAATGCATTTATTGGGCTGAGAATTGAATTCCAGATGGCACCTCAGGGAACAGCCAGCCAACAACATTGTGGCAGCACAGTTTGTTTGCAGAGTCCAGCAAGAATGAGGCCACAGTAGCTACAGCCAAGCTCTGACATTAGTAACCTCTAGTATCAAGATTTCACACATGTACACATATCCCACCAAGTGCACAAGACTTTGGTCAGGAGGGGGAGATGATCTGGCAGGCACTCTGGGTGTTTACTCAACATCCATACAGAGCAGCTTGAAAGAACAACTGCCAAAATGTCACCATAATCCCTTTGTGCTCCCTGGTCTTTGCTGTGAGTTTCCACCTTCAACCAGCCTTTGATCACAGAGAGGAGTCTGGCCTTCACAGCAGGTCACAATCTGGCCAACTGCATGCACATTCTGGAGAGTTTTTTCCTTGGCTCCACCATCAACCTGTGTAAGAAAAAGCTTTAGAAAAGGTCTGGTGGGGTTGGCTATGACCACATCACTGCCAAGACCTGAAGGGGATTCATAGCAGGCATTATGAGCAGAAAGTTCAGGAAAATTACATATGCACTGTTTGGCCTATCTGCTTGTTCACATATGTTAAGAGCACTGGAGAGATTTTGCTGCCAACTCCTCCTATTTATTTCATTTCACAATCTTTGGTGATGCTCTTGAGGTTCAGCTGCTGAAGAGTCAGGCTTTACAAGAGACACCCAGCTCCCACTACAGTGGGGTTCATCTCAGGCACGGCTCTGCCCTCGTGCATGGCAGGGTAGGAGAGGGGTCAGGAATGCAATTCAGATGATGCATCCTGGAGGTTTAGAAAAATCCCACAGTAAGTAATCCCGTCTCCGAACTCCCAGAGTAAGGAAATTCTTCTAACATGTTCCACTGGACCCATACTGCAGGTTCCTAAAAACTTGGCCCATATTACACAGTCTGGCAAATTAAGAAGGTCCTAAATGATACAGCCATGATCAAAAAAGTGCAATCACACCACTCTTCTAGATGCCAAATCCCTTTGATTGAGCAATAAGCTACACGGGGAATAGAGTCATCTGATGCAGGGATTTGCTTCAAAAAAATGCTTGCAATAAGCACAC
>NW_010388106.1:8918-13754 GCF_000710305.1 Buceros rhinoceros silvestris | reverse complement strand
CTGAACGGCTACAGCCTTTTCCTGGATAAGGAGGAGGAATTCCAGATTCAAGCCCCTGACAAACATCGCCACAATAACCCAACACACAGCAAGAAGTTTCAGTTTGTGGTGGCTTTAATTTAATGGGACTAGCTTGCAAACTACGAAGAGCAATTGGCCTGTAGGGGAATATGCTCTACCTATGATTTGATTGAGGAATTCCAGATTCAAGCCCCTGACAAACATCGCCACAATAACCCAACACACAGCAAGAAGTTTCAGTTTGTGGTGGCTTTAATTTAATGGGACTAGCTTGCAAACTACGAAGAGCAATTGGCCTGTAGGGAAATATGCTCTACCTATGATTTGATTTATTAATAAATGGATTAGAGACTCCAGCAAGGAAATTAATCTCAGGCTGTACCTGTTCTGGGGTGAAGGACAGGGCCAGGAACTGTGTGCAGATACTTGGCCAGACTCCCAGGATAGGACGCATGAATGTGAACATCTGTATTAGAAGGCAGAGAGATACTATTATGCAAAAGCATTTCAGCCTCCAACCCTTTCTGTTCCAGGACTTCCAGCAGCCTCTCCTTCCACATGAGGACGAACAGCTGTGATGTGTTTGAGGGCAGAGGTTACCTTGCCAATTTAGAAGCTTTTTACATCGCAAAATAAAACACGTGCATTAAAAACGAAAGGCATCATTAAATCATCTGGCTTGACTTCTGTACAAAAAAGGCCACTGCATGTCAACCACTTACTTGAATATTCTGCTGCAGCTAAACATGGTTTCTAGGCATAACTTTCTGAAAAGGCATCTGATGGTTTTGGAGGCTGAGAATCCTCAACATTACCCAGAGTAAAACAGGGAGAAATAGATCCAAGTAACACACTTCCATCAATTGCTAGAGCCCATTCAAGCAAAGTTATGTCTGTCAAAGCAAGTGGAGGTGGTTGGTACAGACTTTCAACCAGTATTTCCTAAGGCCACAGAATCACACAGAATCAGTTGGGTTGGAAGAAACTTTTAAGCTCCTCCAGTCCAACCATTCCCCCAGCACTGCCAGGACCCCACTAACCCCTGTCCCTCAGCACCACCTCCACACCACTGGCAAACCCCTCCCAACCCAGGGATGGGGACTCCACCACTGCACCTGGACATCCCCAACGGGGAAGAAATTTGCCCTCAGGGCCAACCTCAACCTCCCAACTGCAGGATGGTTCCTCTTGTTCTGTTGCTTGTTCCTGGGGAGAAGAGACCCACCCCCACCTCACTCCAATCTCCTGTCAGGGAGTTGTCGAGAGCCAGAAGGTCTCCACTGTGCCCCCCTTTCTCCAGGCTTAACCCCCCCAGGTCCCTCAACCACTCCTCATAAGGCTCGTTCTCTAGACCCTAACGTTACAATTCAAAACAGTGCAACCCACTCTCCAATACAACAGGCCAAACACAGCGTAAGACAATGCTGTTTCACAAAATACCATCAAAACCATAGAAGATCACTCAGGACATAGTAGCAGAACCTACAAGTTAATCCTTAATACATCCATTTGTCCATAGCATGATGCAATTACAACTCATCTTCAGACATGGCAAGTTGTGCTTCATTTAGAGCTACATCCCACAAATACCTTTTGAGGAGAGCCTCCACACTCAATTGCCAAGGAATTCAGTTTATCAAAACAAATTAGAAAGCAGCACATCAGGATTTCAGTGTAACCATCCAAAACAATGCCAGTTATGGAAGTTTTCCAGGCAACCACAAGATCTTTCATCAGGAGATTCTTAAATCCAGGATGCAACTTCTGGTCTAAGCCAGAGACCACTGAGACAGACCAGTCCTTATGCTGGACAAGAGAAGGAAAAGCCAATGACTGTTTGGGTATAGCATTTGGATTGGATAAGTGTGTATCTACTCATGCTCATGGGACAGACAGAAGAGAATCCTTAACTGCAAGCTTTCCCGTGTGGTTACAATACACTGCCCTCTTCCCAGATGCTCCTTTTCAGCGTCCGTAGGGACTTCGGAGCTCCAAAACTCACCACCTCTGCCAAGATTTCCGAGCAAGGCTTATTACATGGCTCCATTAATTTACAGTCCTACAGAAGGACTTGATTTTTCCCTGCTGTTTTTAGCCAAAGGGCCCTCCCACATGCAAACCACTGCATTCTACAAAGGAACATGAAGCTGCCACAGTATAGTGGTGTGTAGCAGGGCTGGGAGAACCACAGCGTGACAAAAACGCTTGCTCTTTCACACAGCACTGCCTGTCTGTGGCTTTCACCAAAGCAGTGGGATGTGTCACCCAAGGAAAACAAAAGCAGATGCTACACATGTAAATCAAAATTACGTCACCAGTGGAAAAAAAGTGCACAAGAGCATCCCACTCCGCAGCCTACTTTATCCTCCCCTCCTGACCTCCAACTCTGTTACCAGCAGCAGAGAGGCAGGTCTTTTATGAAAGGGATGAGAGAGAAGATGGTGTTGGTGTAGTCTGTTTCCTGTTATGTTGACATTTCTCCCCTTTCATAAACACATAGGATGGCAGCAGCTGTTAAAAGCAACTGCCCATTTAACTATACTTCACTGAAAATTTGCTCTTCCTGTCTTTCATTCTCAGTTCTGCATTAATTCAATACCAAAGGGATGAGATTGAAGGACAATGTGTGCTTTTGGGCAGAGGAATTAGTAGAAATAAACACTGGGCAGGTTCAGCTCTACGCCTGGCTGAAGCCAACAGCAAATATTTGAATCCCTCACTTGAGCACTATCAAGTCGAGCAGAGCTTCCAAAAAGCTCTTTAGCACAGCAGACACCTAGACAGGTTTCTCCCAGAGGACGAAAGACATGGGAGCATCTCTCCCAGCTCAATCCTCACCTTCTTCCTCCAATTGTCCCTTTTCACCCCTCCAAGGCATGCTCTCCTCCCCAACATTTGGCAGCCTGTCGCTTTTTTGAAGCCTTCCCATCCTAAGCTTGCTCTGTCTGCCCACAGCACCAACCTATATTATCAGCTTGTGCCCCACCATCTGCAGAGCAACATCTCCCACCTATCACATCTGGCAAGACCTGGGCTCTCCATCACCATGTATCTCCTCTGGCTAGCAAAGTACCAGCTCCCTCATGGAGCACTCAAACCCACTCAACACATCTCCCCATGCTCGGAAGTGTTCAAAGCCAGGTTGGATGGGGTTTCAGCAACCTGGTCTAGTGGAAGGTGTCCCTGCTCACTGCAGGAGGGTTGGACTAGATAACCTTAAGGTCCCTTCCAACCCAAACCATTCTATGATCTCCCCTGGAAACTACATCTCGGAGAAGGGCTATGTCCGCAGGACACCACTGTCTTGGACCATCTGTGCTCCGCACGTGGCTTTGCAGGAAGTTCAGCAGAGAGGTGTTTCTACTTTCTTTTTTCCCCATCCTCACAGGCTGCTGTTCACAGTTATTTAAAATCAATGCTAAAGTGGTGCCAATTTTAAATTGTTCTTATAAATATCTAATCCACTGCTGAAAATAAAGAGAGGACACCAACAGGAGGCTGTTTGCAAAGCACAGCTCATCAGCAGTTCCCAAGTAGGGCTCTGTGGGAACAGAGCCTCTTCCTTTCCATCAACATCTTGCATAATTATTTTCAGCCATTCAGTTTTGGTGGGAACAGCTGGCTGTGAGCTGGGATGGGGCCAAGCGGCAGTGAAAAGGAGGAGGCGGCTGTGTCCCAGGTGACAGGACATGTGCTGGAGAAGGCAGGAGGCCCAATCTACTCTTAGACTGCTGCTTGCATAACTTGTGTTCCATCACCTCTGTCACTCTGCACACGCTTAGCAAGTGAACATCACAAGCCAATCCTGTTCCTTTATTTCCTCCATTTCACTCCTTTACACCCATTAGTACCAGGTTTCCTTCTCATCTATCTCATTTTTGTGATCATTTTGGACCCTTCCAGGGCACCCAGCCACCCGGCAAAGACATGCTGCAAGATTTTTTCCAATGTTTTATGCCCTGTCACAGCACAATTGTCCTTGGATCTCTTCCAGGACACCTGGGAAATCGAGGAAAGACACTGAGAAAGTGGACTCAGTGGATTGGGAGATTGACAAATTCAAACCCAAAAGTAAAGTAAATTATTCGAGACTGACCGATGGGCAGGAAGGTCACGTTCACTTCCCTCTGGGTGAGAAAAATAAGGGGACTTTGATTTTTCACCATCCTTATTGAGATTAAGGAGAGGGCTTCAGACACCAAAACAGACCAACAGGTCAAGCTTTTGTCATGTTAATATCACATCACTTCTATCATTTGCTCTTTTCAAAATTCATACACTTGCGGCTCTAGACGTGATATATCTGAGTAAATAGCGACACACTGAATTAACCTCTGTGAGTGCAGCTGCCAACAATAAAATTTGCACTGGCAGGAGTACAGGTTCCCATTGTCTCTTTTGAAAAAAGGGGTTATGCAGCTCAATTGAAAAAGTCTACCCCCAGCACTAACAGCAACTACACAGCCAAGAGGGAAAATACTTGTTTTAGAAAACAAGCAGAAAAACAACCTCATTTTTTCCCCTGCTTTTAGAAGGAATTCAGTAAATATTCTACCTTGATGCTGTTACAACAGCAGCTAAAACACACTGGTGTTATCAACATTGTTTTGGGCACAAAGCCAAAAGAGAGAACCGTACCAGCTACTCTACAGAAAGTTAGCTTTATCCCAACCAAAACCAGTACAGGGGACTCACAGGGATAGGCTGGAAAGGTTCTTCCATGTGGGCTGATAAGTTAAACCATGAGTTGACTGAGCATCCAAGTCTCACCTCTTACACAGCATCTTTCAAACTGGTATAGATTCTTCAAGAGCG
>NW_010388106.1:0-8833 GCF_000710305.1 Buceros rhinoceros silvestris | reverse complement strand
CGGTTGCACACCACTGTCTTTAGACTGGGAAGACATTGCTGTACCCAGGAGTCCAGGGAAAAGGCCAACTGACAGAGCCGCCAGCTCTTGTTTGCAAAACACAGGACTGACTCAAAGGAACCACAGCCCCAAAATCTCTCTCTTTGCCCCTCTTTTTCCAGATCTCCACCTGCCTGCCTCCTCCCTTGCTCCAGATGCAGTTCAGTGCTGGCTGTTTATAGCCTGAAGCACGTTTTGCAGATGCTCTGCAGTAAAAACCTTTGACACCTATAAAGCATTATAAATCACAGGGCACATTAATCACCCCGTCTGAGCCCATAATCCTCACTCAGGCACAACAGTCAATGGGTTTTGTAGACTCCCTCCCACAGGCATTTTGTCTACATCAGGAGCCACGAGCTTTAGCATTAGTCAAACATCCTCACTCACACAGTGTCATGCTTCACCAGGCAGCAAGTTTTGAAGCACGGTGGTTCCAACGACCTAAGATTTCCCATCCTTCAAACAGGCATTAGTCAAGTAGGAAACATCTTTCATATGGAGCAGGCAGGAGTTTAAGGAGTCCACAGCACCTCCAGTCAATGGTTGACTATTTCTGTTGAAGAATGCCTTTGGAGAAAGAACACAACCCCAACCCTTAAGGCTGAAACTGTAATTTATGTTGCTCAGCAGCCTGGCCTTTTGGTCAAGCAGTCATGAATACACCAGCTTTCTAAACTTGTACCTCCACAGTAGGATCTAGAGGTGACCGCAACGGTCTTCTGCAGGCTCATCTCTCTAAGCAGACAACGGCTTCAGCCTTGCCCTGTGGCAGGTCCATCCTAGCCTTTCTAGGAGCTGTCCAAGGACATGGGTCTCAATGGTAAGCAAGCCCCTGGCAGGTTAAATCCCATCTACTATGGGACTCCTGCCCAGCCTAAGAGAGGTCTTGCTCCTTCATACAGACCAAAACGTTCCATTCCCAGATAGATCCAGTAATGCTCCTTGCAAAGTTTAGTCTGATGGCGCCACACACAGAAATACAATTCCTGCCTGACTCAGCTGACCACAGACCTGCCTTAAGGAATATGCCATGAAGACACAATGAGGCAGAGGAGTGAAAAAACACGTTATAATATGACAGCATGGTGCCCTGTGTAAGTTCAGTTCAGCCTTTTCATCTTCCCCACTGTGGAAGGTAATTTCCACCGATGGAGTTTCGAGTGCTCAAATACTCAAATATCACTGGGCAAGACAACACTTGAATGGTGCCCGTGCTCCCAGGAGAACCACATGTAACCCCAGGCACCAGAAGAAGTCTGCACTTTTCCCTGACTCCCAGGCTTCTCCCAGAGCCAAGAGAAACAGATTCCATGAGGGAGCCAGACTGCAGACACAGACAGCGCAATTCCTGCAAGGCAGCGCAACCGCAACAACAACAAACCTAAGGGAGTTCAGCAAAACCCGCAGCTGGCACTGGAGGCTGGGCAGGGTGAGGTGTCCACGTGCAGCTATGAGCATCTCAAACTTCTTCACTGCACAATCATCTACTTTGTGTCACTTCACACATCCCCTGTAAAAGGAAAGGCTCCAAGGTGAATTTAAGGGGTGTCAAAGTGATCTGTAAAGCCCTGAAAATAGTTTTGTTTTCAGTTTCAAGCACTGGGGAAAATAAAAAAAAAAAATAAAAAATAAAATCAATATTTAATCCAGCAATTGGATTTTCCTGCATTTAAGTCCATCACTGCATCATCATTGGAAACATCTATTCATGGGGATTGAGCTCCGAGTCACAGGTCATGTCTAACGTTCAGTATCCAATGCCTTAGTGCCCAACCTCAAACCAAATTGGCTTGAAAGAGCCTCTTTCCATCAAAACCTCCCATGTCCTCAGTCCTACAGTCACGAGCATTAACAAATTGAAACTGCATGGAAAAGGGCAAATTCACCCGTCCTCCAACAGCAGTTTTCAGCAAAGCAAGTGATTTCTGTGACCAGTGACCTTTGGCCATCGAGGGATTAGCACTGAAGATCTAGCAAAGCCCCGGTTCCAAAACTGATAGTCACAGAGATGTGTCACGCTGGCGTGGCTTGGATCATCTGTTCAGGTCATTTAACAGCTATTGCCAAGTGGGTATGACGAGACTTATTTCACTAATAAAGGGAATTAATACACATATCACAGACACAGCACAGCCATCTATTATGTCGATGGATAACAGCTCCTCAGTTGTCTTTTCACAAAAGGACCCCCCAAAAAAGCCATCAGAAGCCTCAGTTCAAGGCCACATGATGGCTTTAACCAGATGGACCTTCCTGAACCATTCACATTTCACTTTAAGGGAATAAATTTTAACAGCGAACACCCGATTCATTAGGAAGGGTTTGATTTCTCATTTATACAGGCTTGTAGCTACATGAACAGCAGGAGATACTTTAAAGGCAGGGAGAGGCATTACAAGTATTAGAAGTTCTCCCCCATCTCCTCTCCCATATCTACACAGTTCAGACACCATTTAAACAGAGGATTAGGAGACGCACGATATAAAAACACCATCTCCAAAAGAAAAGCAGCAGTGCAGCTCCTCCAGCGATGATGATGCTTTCTACTGAGCATGTTCAGCTGCCCCTCGGGCCGTAACAAACCCACTGCCTTCACCTCTCACACCACAGGCCAACCACGGCATCTGCATGAAGCGTTTACTTAAATCATAAGGGCAATCTGGTTTCTGATCTCCATTACAGCGTTTTTTCTGCTAAGTGAGCACTGCTGATGTTTGAATGATGCTGCTCGCAGGAAGGACAGGGAGACGCATCTGGCTTTGGGAATTTCTCCACTGCTCTTACACATGCCCCACCAGCCCCCACCTCTGCTGCGACCACAACATGCCCATACGAGAGCATGTTTTGATAGCTCAGCAGCAGCCAATGCCTGCTACAACACACAGCGTTTATAATTATAGAATCGTTTAGGTTAGACAAGACCTGCTCTAGCTGAAGATGTCCCTCCACATTGAGGAGGGTTGAACTCGACCTCTGAAGGTCCCTTCCCAACCCAAAGCATTTTATGCTTCTATGATTTAAGTTAATCAAGTTCAACTGTTATCTTAAGACAGCCAAGTCACCACTAAATCACGTCCCTAAGTGCCACATCTACACATCTTTTGAATCCCTCCAGGGATGGTGACTCCACCACTGCCCTGGGTGGCCTGTTGCTGGATAACCCTTTTGGTGAAGAAATTTTTTCTGATGTCCAAACTAAACCTCCCCTGGTACAACCTCAGACCATTTCCCTTGTCACCCTCTAATACAGCAGGACTATTGTGAGAAGATGTTGCGGGTGGCTGTGCTCCATGCTGGGTTGCTCTAACTGCTCTGTGCAACCTCTTGCAGAAGGAAACATCAGCTCAAGTATCTTCTGCCTTAAAGACATGTGTAGCTGGTCAGTAGACTAAGAGAGCACCTCTGTACTATCCAGATTTTAAAAAGCAACCAAGCAAATACGTGTGTTAAGTCTGGTACTGCAGTATTCCAGATGGGATAGGCTGCATCAGGAGGCAATAGATCAATCCAGCCTTTTCTTCAAGGCACGTCCCTTTCTAGAAGGGCAGGAAGTGATGGGACAGGGCATAACCAGTTCAAACTGAAAAAGGTTTGAGATTTGGATTAGAGGTAAGGAAGAAATTCTTTGCTGTGAATGTGGTGAGACACTGGCACAGGTTGCCCAGAGAGGTTGTGGATGCCCCATCCCTGGATGCGTTCAAGGCCAGGCTGGACAGGGCTCTGAACACCCTGGTCTAGTGGAAGGTGTCCCTGCCCATGGCAGGGGGCTTGGAACTTTAAAGGTCTCTTCCAACCAAAACCGTTCTGTTATTCTCCAAGCACCAAAATCTGAATGATTGTCAGGGAAACACTGACATAGTCAAACTTCCAAGGAGGAATTCAGAGAGAGAAGCAATCAGAGTGAACATCTCCCAATCTAAAGCAGAGCACTGGAGATCATTTTTAGTTGCTCCTTTGGTAACCGCCTCTGCTTCCAAGTCTCAGATTAACTTTCTTAGCACAGGGCCCAATGCAATGGGGTGCAGCTTCCTCCCATCTCTTCCATCAGCTGCCTCTGGAAACCCTCCAGCTCTGGCCCCATCTCTCTTAAAAAGCTCACTCCAATAATGGGTCAGAAACCAGCACCCTCACAGCCAGCTGTGTCTATCTTCAAGCACTTCAAGGCAACAACCACATCTGCTCTCAGCCTTTCTCTTTGCCCAAGCTGAGCATGGCAAGTTTGAAGTCATCTGCTTTCCAAATATTTTCTAGGAAAGGCTTGGGAAAACCCCCCAATAACATGTAATGGATTTTCTGGGAGATGCAGGCAGCCTGGACTTCTGTCTGGAAACCAAAGATAAAGGCAAAAAAAAAAAAAATGTTAACCCAAGAGGCATTGCCTTAGGCTGCTGCTGCAGAGTAATTACAAAAGAAACAGAGATTTCTTGAATGTCAGAAACATGACAAGTCAACTTTTGTCCTGGCTTGTCTGGGTCTTGAAAGGGCTTGAAGGTTTTTTCTATCCCTTTATCCTTCCCAAACTTAAAGATGTTGTCCCCATCTTTCTTGTTCCATCCCCTCCTAAACAGCCCAAAGCATCTTCTTCCTGCATAGACAGCACCTGGCCGTAAGTCCTGAGATCTACCTGCCTACACAGACTACAGACACGTTAATTATTCGGCCCTGGTTTATGCTGCTAATTCAAGGTTGGTTTTCACTGCAACCCCAGATGAAAACTAGGGGTGATAAAGATCCATCCCTACAATCATCTTTTGCTTTGCTATTTTGGTTTGGGAGCTTCACCGGCCGCTTAGGGACTTTCTGGTGCATCTTCTGTGGGTTTCTTTCGGCAAACAACCTACTGACATTCAGTAACGTCGAGCTCACCTTCCCCAACTACACTTCAAGGCAACACAAGTCACACAGTTGCTTCAGGGCAGACAGGAGAAGCAGCATTGGCTGTATCCCCCTGAAAAGGTACAAGAGCAAACAGGGGGAAGGAGAGATGATGGGCTCCAGCAGCGTAATTTTTCACCCAGATAATAAGTACAAAGCATAAAGAAAAAAACAGTTGGAGGGAGGACACCTGGCAGCTGTAAAAAGGAAATGCCACGATCTGAATAAAAACTGGGAGGCTTGTAAAGCTCGAAAAGTCACAAGGTGTGTATCCAAGGGAGGCTGGCCTGGCCATTTATCACAGGGAGCTCACACATGCATCACTTCAGAGTTTCTGCATAAAGCAGTAATGGCAAAGTATTAGAGATTCTGGGAGCTATCACCTGTAAAAAGGTCAGCCCTGCCCAGGGGCCACTGATAATATTACCCAGAGCTGCAATTTGCAGGCAGACAAGTTAAAGCTGCAGAGAACACAACTGCCACCCACCAAATTAGCTGAGATCCCGTCGCCAGATACTGTTCCTGTCTCCTCACCTCCAAACCAACAGGCAACAGCTGGGGCCTTCAGGAAGCCCCTAAGCACATACTGGGGAGAAGTGTCCATGTCAGGATGATTCCTGGGATTAAAAATTCATCCGTGCTGGCCACCACCAAGTCATCTCAATAGCTTGACTTCTGTGCCTCAGTTTACCCAGTTAAAGAGAAAAACAAAACAAGCTGGCAGAGGGATTTATGCCACTTCTCACAGGAAATACAGGAGGTCACGTTGATTACAGGCTTGTTTTCCCTGATATTAGCACTTCCATTTATTAAAACTGGAATGTAATACTGAGGAGTGAAGGGAGGTATCTGGAGAGTGCTGAGCAAGGAATGGTTAGCTTGGGAAATTCTCAGCTCCCTCCCACTTCAACATGGCCATCTGCTGCAGGGGCCTCAGATCAGGAAGGTCAAGGCACTCTGCCAAACCCTATTAAGTTTTTATTGCACTAAATCAGAGCAGCCCCAGAAAGCTGTTCATAACATTTCTCAGTATTTTCCCCAGCAAAGCCAGTTTGTCAAGAGGGCCGGTGAATGAAGCAACACCCCTGGCCCAAGGTGCTTCCAAGGAGCCTCTAGTATCTTGCCAGTGCTACCCTTTTATTGACCAGGTACCAAAGACCCTCAGACTGTGACCCATCAGCACGTGACACGGCAGCTCCTGAACTCACAGAGCATCTGTCGCTGGGTTCAGGAGAGCTGAGGCACTGCAAGGCATTGCTCCAGGCTTGACAGCTCGTCACTGATGGGAAGCGGCCCTACAAAGCAAGAGCAATGAGGAAACACCTCTGCTACAATTACTGGTATTACTGTTGAAAAAGGATGGAGGCAGAAAGGGAAAGGTTGTAGTGGCTACTGATGGGATCAAAGGAGCCATTTACCAGGTGGGGAAAAGACAACCTGCAAGGACACATGTTGACTGAGAACACAACAAAAAAAACCCCCAAAACCTCTAAGGACACTGGTGGGCACATAGAAATACAGTCTAGATGCAGCAGTGAGGAAATGCCACCCAACAGCAGAGCTGGAAGCAAGAGCTGCAGGTGCAGCTCTCCCAACACTAGAAGCTGGTGGGTACGAGCAATCAGCATTTCCAGCTCTTAGACCAGGTCCCTGTGCTGTTCCCATCAGCAGCCAATGAGGATCTCTGGGAAAGGAGGGGGAGAAATGCCTTGCATGTGCAAAAACATTTAAAACAATGAGGTTTCTGGGAGGCACGGGGGCTTTAAACCTCCTGCGTTCACACATGCATCATCTCTACAAAGACACACTGAAAGATGATGAGGGATTTTAAGCCATATTCTGAACTATTTGTGTTTTTAAGGACAACAAAACATTAATGTTATACCCAAAATGCAACCCTGCATCCCCTTGTTTCATTGGCCATCAGTCCTGACCACCCCCAAAGCTTTCCCAGAATTCCACTCCTGAGGCTTGGGTATGGGTCTCATTAGCTCCAGTTCCACCATTTTTCCACGTTCTTAGCAAGGGTCTCAGTTATTAGATGCTTGGGTCAACACCACTGGGATTAGAGCATTCAGAAAGCAGTGGGATTTCTGTATGGACGGGATTTCATCACTAATACTGCTCCTTTCACTCACATCATCTCAGGGGTGTTTGCAAGAGAAATGGAAGGATGAAAACAGACTGGACAAGCACCATGAAATGCACCATTCACAGAAAGCTGATGAAGATACCTTCTATTCCTGGAAGTGTCTAAAAGACACGTAGAGGTGGTGCTGAGGGACAGGGATTAGTGGTGACCTGGCAGTGCTGGGGTAATGGTTGGACTCTGCAAGTTCAAAGGTCTCTTCCAGTCAAAATGATTCTGTGATTTAAATGTTGTAGATGACATTGAAGAGCAGAAATCACAGGGATCTTGACATTTCAGTCTTCTACGATCCAAAGTTGTCAATTTGGGGCTCATTCCCAGGCAATGGGGGTCCTTCCTACTGTAGGTAACCAAACCAGGCACCTATCCTTGCCTATTCTTGGCAGTTTTCTGGAGGAAAAGACAGTTTTGTAAACATGGAAATCTTCCAAGGAAAATGGGAGAGACAAGAAGAGATCCTGGGTACATTTGGCCTGCCTCAACTTATATCTCAGAAGGGTTCATGGTTGGGGAGTACAGTACCAGCTGTGCCTGTCGCTAGGCAGAGAAGCTAAAGTCCTTTGCAAATAGTAATAGTATTTTAGTCTATTTGACAGGGAATTATGTAAGATAATTAAAATAAAGATTCCAAGATTTTTTAAGAGACTGTAACTGAAAACAAAAACCAGCTTACCAATAAAAGTTGTTTCTTCTGTTTGTTGGGTAGGATAAAAAAACTATCATTGTAATTTTCTTCTGCAGAATCTCTCTCTCCCCACTCCCACCCAGAATCATTTCCCAGGTGTGATATTTACCGTGTACAGACAACGAGGTTTTGGAAGTAATTAAAAAAAAAAAAACAGAACAAAACCAGCTGATAGATTTAACTTCATGTTTCTACAATACAACCCACCAACATCTCCCACGTGTATACTGACCCTGCAACATCTCTGGATGGGTTTTAAATGATGCTGCAGCCAGCCCTGGGCTCTGCCCCAGGAGCAAGAACCCTTCTGGTGGTGCAATAGCCAGGAGCAGTTCATTTTGGGAGAAGCACACAAGCTGTGCACAGAGCATCATGTTTATACGCTGCAATTAGCAGTGCCCCTCTCTGTGGTTAATTGCTGGCAAGCCAGCAGCAGCAGCACAGTACCTGGGAGCTACCTTGAAAGCTGCCTGAACTTCAGACCTCAAAGCACACATGGCAACTGCTACCCAAAGCTCATTAACCCACAGATTCCGTGTTCAGGGCAATAGAGCCCTGTTCAGATGATGCACTGACTTCTTCAGAACTCCCTTGGTTGAACACCTGACGAACAGGCTGCAGTTAGATCACAAATTGATTCCTCACACCAGCCACAGAGATTATAATGGTCTGAATCTCAGCAAGAGCATTTCTTTAATAGGCCTTTCATTAAAAAAAAAAAACATTAGCAATTTCAAAAATGTGAAAGGGGATTTGCCATTACAGCTGAAGGTGCACAATAGAAAAAGGAATTTTGCAGTGGTTCAGAATTTTAAAAGGACACACCACGTGTGCAAGTTAGGTACCTTCAGCCCCCCTCCTCCATTCTCAAAAGGTCAGAGGAAAGCCAGAGGTAACTGCAATTCTAGCAAGCAGTCTCCCCCAAAACACCTTATAATTCAAGCTTACAATTAAAACTCATTTTCACATAAAGTTTTAATGTGTAGTAGAAAGCCTCAACTGCATACGTTGGGGGAAAGAGCAGGATCATTAAAACTCTGGTTGTGTAGAAAACAAACATTCCCAGTCACCAGCAGATTTCA
>NW_010388105.1:1233-3393 GCF_000710305.1 Buceros rhinoceros silvestris | reverse complement strand
GCTCCGTCCGCAGAAGGGTCCCTGCTACACGAGAAGACACTGCATCACCAGCTGCCCATTGCCCATGGACAACAAGATTTGACCATTTCCCCCCGGACTCGTCTGTGCCTATTCCACCTCGGGAGGAAGCCAGGAGTAGGCAGGGCCCACACTGCAGGGGGCTGGAGAGCCCCAGCACCGCACTGGCCTCAGCACCTGTGTTTGGAGCCCGTCTCCGTCCTTGGGCCATCCCAGCAGAGCCCTGGGCCAGTGCTGCTGCACACCGGCAGCCTGGCTGCACGCTCTCAAGCTGCTTCCCACCCACCCGCCTCCGCGTCAAAACAAGGACTTTGAACATTTCTGTTCTAGAATAAATGTGACAAGTTTTGCCCAACACTTGCACTGCGCTGTGTTGCCTTGGTCTCATGAGAAACCTCCCCATGGCAGCAGGGGTGTGGGAGCACCTACACTCGCCCCTCTCCCTTTTTAAGACCCTCCTCCAGCGCCCTCCCATCGCCGGCAGTGCTGAACCCTGTGGGCAAGTCCCTCCGGGTGCCGGGATGTTCCTGCTGCTTAGCGCCCAGCTCAGTGGCAGCGTTGACCACAGCTTGGCCACGTTGCAAGCCCAGACATGGGTGTCCCTGAGCTGGGAGGGAGTGGAGGCATCTCCCCAGCCCTGCCCCAGGGCCGCAGCGGGCAGCCTTGTCTGCTGTCCCCCCTCGCTGCCCGCAGCTTGCTTCTCTACCCCTGCAAGAAGCACACACCATTCTGCTTCCTCCTCTACCAGAGAAATCCCCGTGGGAATCGGTGATCAATCCAAAGGGGTAATGACAGGGCTACAGCAGCCTCGGGCTGGTGCGAGGCCTGTCTCCGTTCTCCGTCCCCCAGGGTGACATCAGCTGCACTCAGGTCATATTTAATGTCTTTGGGGAACGTCAGTACGTTGGCACTCAGTGACCTGCGCTGTCCCCAGGTGACCTGTCCCCACATGAACTGCTCGTGGTGTCAGAAGTCTCTGGCGGTATCTAATCAGAATGATGTTTCACAGTGGAGCTTAAAGCTGTTCCTTCTCCTGCCTGCATGAGAGGAAGATCCTTTCCTGCCCTCTTGTAGCAGCCCCTGCGCCGGACTGTCGAGAGCACAAGGACACAGCACACTGTCCAAGTCACACCAGACACGCACACAATGCAGCTGGGTGCCTGCAAGCTCTTTGCCGGTAAAATCTGGTGCTGGGCCATGCGGCAGTGGGAACTACAGCTGTCACTGGATCCATACCTGGTGTCAGGTGTTAACTGGATGCCCAGAGGAGTGCGACACAAGGGATAGAGGTCCAGTGGTCCCAGTCTTCCATTTTTCCACCCTGGGCAAAACGAGCTGTTACCTCCACCCATGCAGGTGTAAACTAACGGGCTTTGTTCAGCTTACACAAGCAATGAGCTTGTCGTTGCCCGTCCACCCCCATGATGTAATGTGAAAAACTGAGTACAAATATTGCCCCAGTCCCCACCCTAAAATAGGGCAGAGGATGAGTCGGGACCAAACCGAAAGGACAGATTGAGAGATCCGGTCCCTCTCCACACACACACACACACACCCCTGCCCAGGGACACACTGTGGGTAAGATTCATCACCTCAGCCACACCGAGTGACATAATTTCTCGCCAGGGGTATTTTATTGGTTTACAATTGCAATTGTACTTGTTTCTATTGCACTATTCGTGCATCTGACGGGCTTGTTTTCACCAGGCAGCCGCACCTACAATGGGCAGGTTGCCGTGTCTTCAGTGTGGCACCGATAGTCCTGGCTGTTTCTCTAGTAACTGAGCTACAGCTACCCTGCAGGTCATTGCTTTATCACTGGCAATCCAAAAGAACCGTTGTTACTCGTGCCCCTGATTGGCTTGTTTCCCTTATTCGGTGTCAGCCTTCTAAGACCGGATTTATCGCTCCCTTTTTGCAAGAGGGACCAGCTCCCGCGCCCGGAATCCTTGTGTCCAAAAGACGGGTCTGCAGTTTTAACCCCTTTTACTGGCTCCTCTGACCAGTGCGAAGAGCCTGCTGCTCCTCCGCGGAGCCCAGACCGATCCTTTGTGAAGATGCTGGTTCTCCCCAGCCACAGGGAAACCCGGAGGTCACAAACCAACCCTGCAAGGCTGCTGTGAACTCAGCCGCTCCCGCCGA
>NW_010388105.1:0-1202 GCF_000710305.1 Buceros rhinoceros silvestris | reverse complement strand
GTTCCCCCCCAGCCACAGGGAAACCCGGAGGTCACAAACAAACCCTGCAAGGCTGCTGTGAACTCAGCCGCTCCCGCAGATGGAGCGGGATCGGTTGAGGACTCGGGGATGAGCCAGACTCTAGTGAGGGCCGTGGTGGTGAGCTGTCAGCAGAGCTCCTGGAAGGGGCCCGGGGATTCCTCCCGCAGGCAGTTGACTATGTGCCCACACTGGCACCTTCTCCTAAGGGCAGGTTTTGGTGTGCTCTTCTTTCCCACAGATCATCAAGGACAGGGAGGAGTATGATAATGTCAATGAAGGAGTAAAGCTTTTCAACATCCACAAGGACTGAGCCCCAGAATGGGGACACGGTGGTGGGAGCCACCACGTAGGGCAGCGGGGCTACCGGTGCCACACCCTCCATCTCAGACAGCTCCTGCCAGTACCTGGGAATGTTCCCAGTCACTCCCATCTTTGCACCAATAAAGCCTCTTCAGGAGGACGGCCAGGGCTCTGTGCGGGGCTCTCAGAGCTCTCTGGCACCTCAGGAGTAAATGAGCGACATCGCCCTGCTGCCAGCACCACCATCCATGAGCCCACACAGCGTCCAGAGGGAGTAGCACCAGCTGACACAGAGACAAGAGTTTCCTCTTCTGTTCCTCTCTGCCAGGAAATACGCAGAGCCAGGAATAAGTCCCTGCAACCAAATGCGGGAGTAAATGAGCAACATCACCCTGCTGCCAGCACCACCGTCCCTGAGCCCACACAGCGTCCAGAGGGAGCAGCACCAGCTGACACAGAGACAAGAATTTCCGCTTCTGTTCCTCTCTGCCAGGAAATACGCAGAGCCAGGAAGAAGTCCCTGCAACCAAATGCACCTGGTGCACTGCGGGGTGCGCTTTGTACAAGGAATGCCTCAACATGCAGCAGGACTCAGAGCTATCCCAGGCCTGTATCTTGCTGAAGTGGCAGAAGGATGGAGGAAGGAGGAAGGATGTTTGGAGAAACAGCAGAGCTCAGAGCGGGGCACTGTGACATCTGTTCTCTGAAACTTGCAGGCAAAGGACCTTTAATGGGGTCCGGTGTTTCTGCCACTTCCATAGAGCAGGAGGAATCTGGAGATCCAGAAACATGAAACGAGTCCAATTCAATCCCTTTGGGATGCCTGGCGGTGCTCCCACTGGCAGCCACGTCACCCCAGAGGCACCAGAGGTCAGAGGGCA
>NW_010388104.1:31997-53120 GCF_000710305.1 Buceros rhinoceros silvestris | reverse complement strand
TTTTTATCAAACAGTTCTGTTTGGATGAATAAAATTTCTGCTAATTCCAAAGGAAAAAGTTACCATATCAATTAAATGGAATGGAGCCAAATGAGGAATCCTCTATTAACTTCTGGAATAAGAAATGTTAATTCTTCTATGTTAACTGGCCTTTGGGGATTTCTAACAGGCTGAATCTAGCACACCGTGGGATTTTAGCATTGACATGTTTCTAATGAGAGGTTAATGAATCTAATCTCTCATACCACGGTAAAGCACAAGGCTGGGATTCAGGGAGCCCGTTCTGACAGTGCTTGGCTGGGTTCCAGTTGAGTTCACTTATTCATGAAGAAGTTTCCATCAGATGCTCCACTTCTGACTGAAACATGAAGTGAGTTGGAAAAGAAAGGTCCCTGTGGTGTAGAGGGAACTGTCAGCAACCCAAGGAAAAGGCCAGATTAAAATTAAAATTCATTAACCTTAGCAGCTGTCAAACAGTTTTGAAATGGAGAAAGAAAAAAGGAAAAAAGAAGGGTGAATAAAGTAACCTGAGACAGAATTAGCACTTCTTACCTGTTTCCCAGAAAACTACCTGCTACATCGTTAGCCTTAAGTGTCCGAGAACAGTATCATTGATGAACAGAAATGATGTAACCTTCACCTTTTTCACTGCCTCCTCTCTTCATCTGCCTCAGTTTGAATGGGTTAAGAACACCTTTTCCAGCCCTCTTTTCCCTGGTTTTTGGGGGTTTTTTTGTTTGTTTCCCAAAAAACTCTACTTTTCCTAAAGTCTTTCCTTAAGGAATATAAAATCCAGTAACAGTTCATAAGGTAGAGACCTTGTGGGAAAAACCATGAAAAATAGTGGAAAGATCACTTAGGGCTAATGAAGCACCTAGACAGGACGGAAGTCACTGAGGGTGAGACTGTGCATTTTAATTTGTACTGTGCTTATGGAGTCCACATCTTGGTTTCCCACCTGCTACTGCAGTGCTCAGAACGTGTGATAGAAGTCTGGCAAAGAATCTTTCGCTCTGTTCAGAAATTATTTAAGTTTTTGGTGGGATTTAAAGATGAAAGACTATATGGAGAAAAGCAAAATTTAGTGCTTGTTGAGAGACAACCGAGGCCAGCAATACCAATGCAAGAGAAAAACCAAAGGCAGGCATAAATTTACAACGCTTCCTCTGGAAATTACTGATTATTAGATGTCTACCTAATACGACAGCTGCATCTACCAAACACATCTGCATCTACGAAAGAAGCCATTTCAGAGACCTAGTTCCCAAACGTGAGAGTAATAGAGTCATAGCACATGAACAACGAGCTTTGTAATTTAAAAACAGCTTTGTCAAACAACTTGGCTTGTTTTGAGCAGAACTGTTAATACTAAATAAAATCTTATTTTTATTTACTGTTGAAACTTTCATGTGAACAAACTAATTCTGCTCAGCGTGAGTACCGGGCAGAGCTGACAGAAGTCACGTGTAAGGACTCTCTTCCTCAAGAGACAGAACGAGTTAGTGATACCCATGAAAAGATGATGCCTGGATCTGACACAGCAGCGAAGAAAGGTTTCTGAGGTCATCTTAGATGTGATTACTGGCACCACCTACCATTCAGACAGGCTTGTGGATTTGGGGGTCACTCCTGTCCGTTTAAATAGCAGTGAGGAAACAGAATTGACATACCTTGTTCCCAGCAGAACAGTTTGCTGTGCATATTGATAGCAAATACACTTTCACCACCTTTCTGAGTCTTGGATCAGTGTAAAGTTCTTTTTCCCAAATTTACAGCTGTCAAGAAGGAAGCATCCCCCCAGCCAAGCCTGCCTGTCTAAAGCTGTTGCAATATTCCATGCAATCCATGTCCAAAGAATCACAGTGAGAAATGCACAGTCATAACTTCCTCCAGGCCAAGTACACAGCTCGCAGCAGACAGCAGGAAACCCACAGTACTGCGAACAGTGAAGTTTCCTATGACTTTTCTCCCACAACATCAAGGTCTGCAGTTAGATCAACCAATGCCAGGCACAGCACAAATCATGGAATCTGATTTCCTACCGCTAGCTGAATTTCCCTCTGTCTAATGAAACACAAACCTTTCCTAGTTGAGCTTTACACGGATTCTTCAGCAGGCAGGAAGAGCTGGTGGCTGGGAGACCAACGCTCCTCGCAACCATGACCGAAAACCTACAGCTTCGCTAAGCCACCTCAGAAAGTTTTCAGTTCTTTGAGAACGTCAGATTTGGTTCAAAGTAGTTCATACGTCCTAAAGGCATGGCAGAGGACAACGGCATGGACACCCTGACCAGCAGAGACAATGTCAATCATAAAACTACTAGTACCTACAACTACCTGAAGGGAGGTTGTAGAGAGGTGGGGGTTGGACTCTTCTCCTGTGTAACAAGTGACAGGATGAGAGGTAACAGCCTCAAGTTGCGTCAGGAGAGATCTAGGTTAGATATTAGGAAGAATTTTACAGAGAGGATGGTCAAGCCTTGGAACAGGCTGCCCAGGGAGGTGGGTGGAGTCCCCATCTCCGGAGGGGTTTAACAGACGTGTCGATGTGGTGCTGAGGGACAGGGGTTAGTGGTGACCTGGCAGTGCAGAACATTGGACTCGATCTTAAAGGTCTTTTCCAACCAGATGATTTTGTGATTCTGTTAAACTTATTTCCTTAAGAAATTAAGATAAACAGTAACATTTGGGATGTCTGAGCATAGAATATTCAAGACATGAAATTTGCTGAAGTAAAACCCAATGCTGTATTTGAACACTAATATATATGAATCATGCAAAAACACCTCAAAAGCAAGCAGAAGTCAGTGAACATTCAAGCAGTTCGTATTTTTCATTGTTAGTTCAAAAACCTTGGCATCTCCATAAATAATTTACTTTAGCTCTGTCCTCAAAACAGCCATTTTTTTATAGACTGCTCTAATAAATACTTGGGATTTGGTTGTATATATTTTACTTTTCCTAGCAACTGGAAGCACAATTCTGGAATTTAACAGTGCCATAACATGGGTAAATGAATGAAGACATTTTATGCAAGTTATTCAGCCAGTCTCACTGCTTTTCAGATGTTATATTTCTACTATGTAACTGAAAGATTAGCACACCTCCTCCATCCTTCTGCTAAGCTGCCTCTTAAATTTGTCCTTTGTCTAAAAGACAGCTGTCTTTCAATACAAGCAGGTCAAGGTGACCACAAGTCCTGTAATACTTCAAATATGTGATTTATTTTTCAAATTTACATTGAGATTAACATGTTCTTCTGCTCCCCTCACCAGATCTTGAGTTGAATTTCAGGTGTTAATCTAATTCACTTCCTCTGGGAACTCTGGTTATTATTTGGGTTTGGTAAATTCCCCCTCTGGCACCAGCAATGGCCCATTTGGTGCTGCAATGCTGGGAGAAGGTTTAAGTCACTCTGAAAGCAACATGTTCAAATCCAGCCTGAAGCTTTTTTATTTGAGAACATTTTATTTCAATGTGTCGAAGTTTGTAAAATATGTAGAATTTGGAATTATATACAGAATTGCTTTTCACAAATATGCCTTAGCAGAGTGTGGGATGAGAGAACACGCGTGGGTAGGGTGACCTTTCCATAAGGTGACTGTATTAAAAAAAATATGCAGCAGAAGTATGAAAGATTTTGAATAAACAGCTGGAAAATTACACATCAAATAACAAGCTGAAATAGAACCACGTGGGCAGGTGTAACAAGATTTACAGTACCGGTAATGTTATTGGACTGTTATTTGTTTCCAGCATAGAAGAAACCCACTGCAATGGGCCTCCAGTACTGCTACGAGACAGTATCATACACCCTTCTCTGACACAGATTATCCTTCTTGGAATGGACAGCATTCCAGACTTTTTCTTATAATCGAGGAAAATTGCCAGTTAATATTGTGAAGGAAGAGAAAGTATCAAATGTCAACATTCTCAAAAATACATTTTCAATATCCAAACCAAGACCTCTTCTTGCACAATATTAGAGGAGTATTCTTAAAAAAGGCCAAAAAACTCCTCCACAATAAAGCAGCTCATTTGCCAAACTCTACTTCATTCTTTTAAAGGTTGTAAAAAATGGTCCCCAAAAGCTCCCCTTCAGCAGGCTATCAAATAAGGCAGAATATTCTGTGACTTCTCTTTATTTATTCCCTCAAAGTAGCTCTGGCCACCATAAAGAGAAGGAAACAGAGGCAGGGTGTTTTTTCACTGAGCTCTGGCTCATTTCATGAGGTGATTCTTGGTCTGTCATCACTTGCATGATAGAAATTATTTACCGAATCGCTGTTAGCATGAAACATGTTTAGGAAACAACAGTTCAGTTTATTTCCCATGTGAGAGAAATATTTTTTCCCTGACTTTCAGCAATCTCCACATTTGTCATTTTCTTCTCCTCATCAAATCTACCCTCCAGACAAGTAGTCTGGAGAGAAAAGGCAAGGCAACTCCATTCATGAAGATCATATTTAGCAACAAACAACTATGAAGAGTACTAGGAGGCTACAAGACAGTAAGAGAGGGTAATAGGAAGAGAAATCAGAGGCATCAGGAATCAAGAACAAGAGAAGAATGTTTAAGACTCATTAAATAACTGATTAAATGTATATGATCGAAGAAATCCACAGAACTGAATATGAAAAGCCGTTATCTGGTAAGGCAAAACACATCTTTGCTTTCAGTGGTAAGATCAGCTGTTCCTTCTAACACCCCCAAAACCCCACAGCAAACCACAAGCATAGCCCAGTTGAGGTCTCTGGCTGACACCCAGATATTTATTACACTATCACTGCCTGCTGTTCCTGGAGTTTGTACTCCCTGTATTGACCAGTGCTCTGAGCAAGGTACCACAGTCCTTTCACGCTAAGTGACTCTGGCCCTGGTCTGACATCCCAGCCAAAAACCACTCTGAAGGTGCTAAGTCCTGCCACAAGGTCAGGTTGTTTTAAGGAGGGCTTCAACTTGGAATGATAACCATAAACAGAAACCGTTCACTGGTGGAGGTGCAACAGGCGAGGCAGCTCATCCAGGTGAAAGCACAGCTCCAGGCCATGGGACCTGGAAGTTCTGGTCAAAGGTCCCTAAATGAGCTGGCTGCGTCAGGCCAAGTGCCTATTTGATGTTGTTTGGTTTTGTGACACCAGCGGAACAGTAATTCCAGAGAAAGATTCCACTGATTGTGTTTGCTTTATTATTCTATTAAACTTGGAAACACGGCTACAGTGAGGCAGTCAGTACATTATAGGGATTAAATCGGCAAAGCACTGAAGAGAACAAGGGCAGCCAAGGCCGTTTTGTGCCACTGCACCAGAGCGTTGTAACGTGGTCACACACCACACACGGTACACCTCGCATCCTGACACTAAACCAGCCGGGGTTCACATAATTGCATGAAACGGCAAGAGGCTCCATCCTCTAATAGCCATGAAAGATCACCTGGAGAATCATCGCTCCACATACTGAAATGAGCAGCTCTGTAAAGAAGTTCAATTCAGAATTTGAGCATTTTGCAGTAAATAAGTACATTATTCTATCACTTATGCCACACTTTAATGTTTTTTATTTCTTTCTTCAAGGCCCAGCACCTGTGTAAAAACAGCAACTTCTCCTTTTTTAAAAATATGACTCAGACTTATTTCTGCAAGGATTTTTCCCCCATATTTCTATAAATATTGCTAATTCAACTTCTCTTTTACCGGCTTCCAGAGAATGCAATTAGACTGCGAGAAGTAAAATCAGCTTTAAAACTGACATAATAGTACTGACTAAATAAATACACCAGCGTTTTTCCCATTATGCATTTATATAAATGAGGGAAGGTTAATTGCAAAAGCCTGTGCTTTCCCATTACTCTTCTTGCCTTTATATCTGATTCTGAGGACTCATTTTCATGAACCAGTAGTTTTCCAGTGGATGTGGATTATCTGAGCTGCAGGCTTTATGCATAAAATATGCTAAAATAGATAAATATTCAAATGTGTTTCTCACTGCTAATAACAATCAAAACAAAGATTTCAAGCTGAAAAATTAATGTGAAAATAAATTTATCATCCTTTCAACAAAAATTTTTCATTGTATAAATCAGCAGCTTTTAAAAAATTTTCAAATCAAGAAACACCCTGTTACTAAAATTCAGATAGCAAAGAAATTAAAGCTGCCAAACTATTTTAATGGCAGAGATTGTCAAACTCAAGCAAGGAGGAACAGAGACACTTAAAAAGCAGATAAATAAATGTCAGAATCCAAGAAAGATTCAGAACAGTAGTTAAAATATAAAAATCCAAGCGGAAAATATGACCTAGGTTAGCTACTCCAGGGGTCTGTGAGCACAGTTTGCCATCTGGATACTAAGGAGGTAGAAATAATTTGGAAAGAACCCATTCTTAAAATTTTAACCCCTTTCTAGGTATCAGAGTGAATTACACGAGACAGCTTCAGGGGTTTTTCTACATGGAATGTACAGAAATAACCGTGTTTCAACTCCAAAGGTAACATCCCATCGGACCCTTGTGCACAGAACCCCTCCAGTCTCACAGGAGAAGCTGGCAACACGTCGTGGAGCAGAGAGGGTGACCTCACACTGTGCCCATGGCTAGGAAGGGAATTCTAGTAACTCATGCAGTGAACTTGAAGGAAGTGAATGGAAAGGTATTGTCTAGACTGCAATTCTGAACAGCACACGTCAAAATACGCACTTTAATGTAATTTGAAAGAAAGGGCTCCATGGCAGCTCTAGAAAACAAAATTTTTTCCATGCTCCAAAACTACTGCTATTTTTGAAGACATTTATTTCCCTTAATGCAGCTAAAAAATCACTTCTTTTTCTATTCAAGTACAAGATTACTGAGGAGTCCTTCAGAACAAATCGTTTCACCAGCTGCCAGAGACTCCCTACTGCTTAAATCCATCTACTAATGCCCTTGCAGATTTTAAGTTTCTGTTCCTAATACACCCCGTTCACACATCCTTTTCTCACGGTACTATAAAACAGATTCTAACAAATTGTTACTTCTCCTGGGAGCCCTCACTGTACCTGGCAAAGCAAAGCCACCGCTCCTTTATTATGCAGCTTGATAACAACCATCTCACAAAAGACGAATGGCAAATGGTTTCTTTGCAAATTACCAGTGTTTCACTTCAGGCAAGTTCATGATTCACAATCAGATTTTTGCTTCAAAACCCCACAGATTTTCAATTATTCTCAATTCAGTTGCTAAATAAATCCTGCCACTCAACTATAGGGTTCCAGGCGTATCTTATGCTTAATATTCCACTTATGGATTTTCTCAGGGAAGACTCCAGGGGTAAGAGGCAGGAAGAAAACTCTTCAGTTTTGGAGAGGTTTGAAATTTATTGGTGTGTCTCTCTGTAAGCTTGACATATGACCATCAGTGATACAGGGCTTTTCTTTTTTTTTATCTGGGAAGAGACTAAATTTATTTTACACTTATCAAGCACATTAGTTTATCATGAGTTAAATTTTAATTGATTTTCTTAATACAAAGCTGGTTTTGGTTGACAGTTTCCATCACCAGACTGTTAAGTTTTCTTTCAGGATTAGATTTGCATGGAAGAATGAAAAGAACAGCTAAAATATTCTTGAGTACAACTGTTCCTAACTCAGTGTCACACAGATACTGGTATACTTGGCTGGGCTTTATAATGGAAGCACTGTGTCTGCTGCCCTTATCAACTGACAGCTCTAAAAATCTTGTAGCTGGCACCTTCAATTAAGGCTTACAGGGACACTGACACTTAAGATTTAAGCCTTTGTACCATACAGATGCTTATAATACTGGTTGCTTGTAACACTGGTTTCCACAGCCAAATGTAAGAGCAATTACAAATGTCAAACAATTTACCATCCATCTGTAACTATTCTACGCATTCCCCTGTCTTCTAATTAATCTTCCCAAGGACAATATAACATACACCAGCAAAAAGACAAGTGGTCAGGAGGCCTTCAACACGCAAACTCAAGTACAGACACCAGACCCAGACCCAGGGTTGGTACGTAAGCATCTCCCTGAGGATACATGTCTCGCTGAGTTCTCTCCATACGCTCATCATCCACCACTGCTACCATCTACGGCCAGTGCTATAGATCATTATTGCCACAAGCGATCGCAACGTCACTCACTCCGTCAATACTAAAACATATTCCACTTCTATACTGAGTTTTCTCCAACTGTCTAGTGCCTCATTACCATAAAACGTAGAATCCACTGAAATGTAACTCTATCTAAATCCATTAAAATGGATCGAAAACAGTGCAGGAATATGGGAAGTGACAACTTCGTTCACCGCTACCTTTCCGGGTTTACGGCTCCAAGCGATCAGACCCACAGCTGCCGCTCAGCTGGAAACACCTTAACAAAAGAAGTTACTGGGACTCAGCGCCCAGGACTCAGGGAAATTTTGCTTTCACTCAAACAGGAAAAAATTAATCTTGTAAAACACTGATGTCTCTAAATTTAAAGTACAAGAAAACGCTAACAATAAGACAACCTCCTCGGGGGGGTAATCCATGGTAGTAAATAATCTTATAATCAAGATTTCAAGTGCCACAAGCCACCCATGCCCCCACCCTGTACATGAGGTTGGCTTAGAACTATCTTTCAGAAACGGGGTGACAGAACTTACAGGTTCCATTTCCACCTCCTCGCTCACAAACAGGGGAGCCTACGGACCCGCTCTAAGCCTGGCAATACAGCTACCATGAACTTTCCACAAAATACCATTCTAGAGGCATTTTCTTTTCCCTCCCCAACCTTAAGGGAAGGTAAATAACAAAAGGCAGAAGCTATTTGCAAAAGGTTTACATTGATGTGCCATATGGAGGGATTTTTGGTTTTTTCAATGACAGTTTCTTTCTAAAATAGGGTAACAAAACCCACATTTGATTTAAACATAGAGATGACTTACATAAAAGCGTTGGAAAGAGGTAACTACTTAGAATATATAGATATATTTTGGGCTTAATCTTGAACATTTCAATGAGTTTCCAAATGACTCATTGGTAATAATTTTCATAATACTGTATTTTTTCCCTAAAAGTAGATTGTCAGCCTGCCTTCATTTCCATTTTAGCCATGAACAACACTACATCCCAGTAACATTCTGAAATGCAACTCCCCTATTTTCAGAGTACAAAATCCAAGAACTATTTTACCTAAAATTTATTTCTCAGTTATTTCTAGATCCATTTTCCTGTAACAGGCATGAACTAATTTAGGGGGGGAATGCCCAGCTCCCTCTGCTTTCTGGTGGTAATATCTCCTAAAAACGTAAAGAAAACAGTTATTGGACCTTATACCACTACTGAATGTTATCACCAGCAACCACAGTCAATCACCCGCTGTATAACTCAAGTGCAAACACGCTGTTTGCCTAAATCAAAAGCTGTTAATGCTGTGGAACATACCTGCACTTCCACCACTTCAAAGAGTAACTCCATGACTATTTTCTCTAAGTATTACTTAGAGGCTTCAAGCCTCTTCGTAAGACTTACGTATTTTCCTGCTGGCTCTCAGCTGGCTTATCAAGCCTCTCCATCAGGAATTTGATCACTCTACGTACTTTGCTGCTGTGATTGCTACTTTTCTCTAGAATTCAAATAAACCTCCACATGTATGCTTGCCCTCTGAAGCAACTGTGCAAAAAAACAGCCTTGAGAACTGTTAGACTATTTTTACAGAAATTTTTACAGAAATCAGTGCTTTGTAACTTCACCTTTTTTTTGTTTTAATTGTCCTATTTAAAAGCGTTGTGTCAGAATGAAAGAAGGCATTTAGATTGTATGATTCGGCCTATAAGAAGTCACATCTTGGTTTTAATTCCGACTGCTTCCCCAACAATCACATTGACGTTAAAATTAGGTAATGAGGATGCAAAATCAGGGTAAGATTAGAAACCTCCAAACTGCTTTCTTGTAAGACTTTATCTTTTAAGTCTGTCTGTTAAGAAAACCAAGCACACACTGCACATCAGCCAAGACTTCTGCAACACAACATGAATGATCTCACTGCTGTCAGCGCTCTGCTAAACAGCACAGACAATCAAGGCCTGGCTCTATTTAAGCTGCAAGATAAACAAGCCCTGTCTAACGCTATCCCAATTCAGAAACATGCATTCCATTATTTTTCAAGCCAGCCCAATTTTTCAATCCTTAGACACACTAATCAACAAAAAAGTGGTCCACCTCACCAAAACCAAGGCAAGGAGTAACTCAGACATGAAACAGTCGGGGTGGGGGGGACCCAAGAAGAACAAAATCAAACCACTAAGAAATGTACCAAAGGCCTGGGATGTGTTTTTCTCAGAAAGAGTCTAAACTCTCCCAGCTTAGAAATAAGAGAACAACATTGGCTGCCTGGAGCCAGTGCCCGAGTACCCTGCTCGCTGTCCCTGGTGGCAAGGTCCCAGAGGGACTGACAACTTCATCCAGATCTTTTTGCTCAAAAAGAGGAGGATGTCATGCCCTCAGAATCAGAAGCTTCCCTGAGCAATTTGTACTGTGTGTGATCCAACAAGACCGCATGGTGCACTTGGCCCGCATGAGGCTGATTCGTCTAAAGACACTAAGCACTTTCAGGAGGCCATTCTCACACTCCTCCCCAACTGGTTTGCAGTGGAACTGAACACAGGGAGTATGTTGTGGGGGACAGTCAGCACCAGGCAAAAATTAATCATTACCCCTTCTGAGCATGAGAAAGGATGGGGCAGCGGGAGCCGAGGGACTGCTAGCAGCGGAGTCTGCATACACACACAGTGTTACCTGTTCTGCGCTGTTCGTTCATCACCACATATTTGAAGAGATTTGGTCAGGGCCAGTAGTGGGTTTAGGTCCACCACTAGTATCTCACAAGCCCAAATAAGGTTTCCAAAGCAAGTCTCTTCCGCTTTGCACTGGGTGCAGACACTCACATGTAAATCTATGTCAGTTTTACAGTAACAGTTTCTGGCACCTCGCTTCGTTTTAAACCAGTTCCCTCGTGCTGTCTTCTAATGGTTAGAGTACAACAGTGAGACAGTGAAGAACTACATCATTATTATTTTGTCAACATTTGACTGCCTAAATATTGCCTGTAGCAAATTTGCTATTAAAAAAGATCCTGAGAGACAGAGCAGAGCACACTTCCCAGCAATATGGCCACCATTTCAAATGTACGTCCCAAATGACTACAGCTTTTTAAAACACAGGCGCATGGAGACAGACACACTCCCCCACAGCCAATATGCCACCACACAGCTAATTTAGAACCACTCTTTTGCCTGATAAACACGAGCCAGCTTTCCCTCATTTAAAAAGAAATAAGGAATGTGTTTTACATAAAAACTAATTATAACAAACAGCTTTTGTATTTAACGTTGTATTTACGACCTGGACAAGCTGAAATATGGTAACAGCTTTACTGCATAAAATGTTCTATCTGCGTTCTCTGAATTAACTAGTCTTCTGCTTTCTGCTAACGGCTCGCACTCCTTCCACTTTGAAAGGGAGGGACAGATATACCATGGAAGACACACGGAACAGAATATCCTAGAGGGAATTTACTAGAATAAACTTCTTGATACACTCCTGAATTATTTAGACATTTGTAATATAGAAATAACTTCTTCCAATTCCAGGCCCTACTCTAACTTCCTGCTATCACTGCCATGATTGTACCATCTGACCCAGCAGTACAATTTAAGAAGAGTTTACCAGTTTCTCCAAAGAAGCAGAGAGGTGGACAACAGATCAAGAGGATGTTCAGTCCCACAGAGCTAACTGGTCCATGGGTTTATTTGAAATATTAGTATCTCCCAACGTTACATCAACTGCGAGCAAAATGGATTAAATCAGGAGACAGAATCCCAGCATGCGGGGAAGGAACAGAAGTATGGAGAGAATTATGGCACAAAGAAATGTAATTACTCTTGAAGCTTGAAGAGTAAGAACATCCCTTGCAAAAGTTTTTTGCTACCTCCTGTAAGACTAAATCACGAGTCACAGTTGGTCCAAATCTTAAATTGCTGTTAATAAAGACAACGCCATGGTAATTGAGGGAAAAAGCTCACCTCTAACTGTTCCTAAGTACCACTTTTTATTACCTGCTATTCACAGAATGGCAGGCAGGCAATCAAAGTCTCAGCAGAACTCCACACCTCCACATAGCAAGTCATCTTGTTTTCTATCTCGGAATAGCACAAGGCATTGCCAAATTAGTTCCCCCCTTACTTCAGCTGACAATTTATTGTATCAATCTTCTTAAGTGTTTAAAAATAAACACAAAAATCCCTCTTCAGCTTCCTTTAAATAAAAGCTGAGCACCCCTCACAACAATGGTGTTGTTATTCACGTATCTATTTTCAACAGCCACATTTGGAACAAAAGCAGCTTGGATGCAAAACATATTTCGAATTTCTATACAGCCAGGTGGAACATCACAGATGCATCTTCCCTCTTTCAGCACTACACAAAAAAAGAAAGGACAAAATGTCTTTAACACATTGAACTTAGTAGAGATGAGCTCAATAAAGAAGGCTGATTTATTAAACCTTAAGTGCCACACAACAGCCTGTGATTTACATTGCTTTTAATTCACAAATAGCAATGGAGTTTATCAGTTCCCTCTCAACCCTGGCCATAAGGGCTCCACATTTGAGATTGCCTGGAATGGGAAGCACCGCTGCACTGCTGCCTGACCTCCCCTGAGAAGGCAGAAGAAAACAATGGTGATTACTGCAAACGACACATCGTGTCCCAAAGGTTAACAGAAATTCTGAAGAGCAGGTAGCTAAAGGTGCAAAAAGTGCATCGGAAGAAAGCAGCTCGTCAGCTTGAGGGGCTTGCTGACTATTCCAGGTCTCAACAGGGGCTCAAAGGTAAAGACTCTGCAGAAGGGCTGAACAACCTCTTAAGCTTCAGGGTATACTGAAGAACCATCTACCCAAGACCTACACTTCTGAGGTGAAGAGGAAATACTGTCAGATTTGATACTGCCAGAAACGCTGATGGTATCAATAGAGGACCTGCTGGAACAAACTGATCATTAGAGCAGCCAGACAGCAGCACCAGCTGGTTACGCTCTGACAGGATTTTAAGACAGTGCTAAGTTTCAATGATTGCGTCTTAGCAGTTCAGACACCCCATTCTTGACAGCCAGAGGGCAGAAAACATTGCCAGGAGCACTAGAGGTGATTTGGGCAATCACAGGCACAACGCCTTTATTTTAGGCTTAGCATTTCATACAAATTATGTCAGAACCAAATATACACAGGAATGCAGCTTCCCTGCGGCAAAACCACAATGGTCCTTGGTTGATTAAAGCGCCAGAATGTGCTACCGTCTCTGTGAGATTGACTCATTGTATCAACAAGTCATACTGGTGACTGCGCTGCCAGACAAACAGCTCCTTACTGCAAATAGAAGCTGTAGTTCCTACTGTAAGAGCACACGAAGACTAATCACATTGTGCTGTAACAGAAAAAAAAAGCGTTTTCATTTCATTTAGTCCTGATATATATACAGGTACGCAAGCACATACACAGACACATTACTTCTATGGCATGTATGAAGCAAAAAGGGTAGTAGATGGAAAGCTTGAATATCTATTCAGCAAATACCTGCAATAAAAGAAACCACTGCCAGACAATATTTAATGCAAATAGGAATCCTGTTGAAAGCTATTCTAGGAATTTCCAGACTGAAAAAATAGTCAGTGAATGAAATCTACATACGTTCAGAGCCTTCTCCCATCATATAATTCCTGTCCTAACACAAACATGAGACCAGCACAGGTTTCTGCACATAATCCTGTGTATAATCTATACTAATCTATACTAATTATCAGTTTAAGTACAGACTACATTTACCTCAAATGACTTCAGAACATACAGTTTGCCACTGAAGGTCATAGTCCTCCAGCTCTTGTATTAAAGATGATCAGATTCCCATGAATATAGCTCACCAAGACAGTGTGCACCTTACAGCGTGCCGAGGAGCTGGAGACCTGCACATGCAATGTATTTCAGATAAGAGAAACGCACAACTGAAACAGTTGATACCTCCCATACTGTGCTTAACTGAACTGGTTTTGAACTAAGCTTAATACCACCATCACTACAACACAGGGAGGGTGCCTTAAAGGAGCTCTGACTCAATCCTTCAACACTTTTTACAGGTCATCACTAACACTAGATTAGAGTCACCAAGAAACTGGAAGCCCAAATTCACTAAGGAGCCAAGGCAAGAAAAATAAATAAGTAAGCCATCCACTCCTACACCGGACACAGCTTCTGAGCAGCCTTTTTATATAGCATGAAGCAGATACAATAATGAGAAGGAATAGGATCAGCCTCAGCCATGTGTCTTATTGGAGAACAAAGAAACCTGATGTAGCCAGAGAATTAATAACGGCGTAAGAGGGAAGCGGTTTTGGAGGGAGGGGTAACAAAGCTCCGCCCTGGGATTCACCTGGGTGTGATAGCAATGGTTTACAAAGACTCACAGATGTTGGAAACGTAGGACTTCCTTACAAACAGCCTCTTAACCAGAAGGCTTATTTTACACTAGTAACCTCTTTTTTGTTCCATTTAAGTCAGACACTTGGCCCAGTTTGAAGCCGGTTCACCCTGAGTCTCTTTTACTATTACATTACTACACACGATACATACAGCATGGACTAACACGTAACTGTGCATGCTCAAAAATATATTTCTGGGAAAATAAACTTAACCATTGGCCAACGTTTAACAGGTAAATCAGCAAAGCAAAAATTAATGTGGTTTATGTACAAACTCAAGGTCCCTTAAAGACTTTGTCCAGAACCTGGTAGATAGCTGAAAAATTAAAATCTCATGGTTGGCAATGAAGAATACATTAACAGGACCATTCTCTGTATAAAACATCTTGTCCCACACTGTGTGCCAGTGCCTACACGCAGGTAGACAAAACCTCTTTCACTAAAGGTTAGATTAATTGTTCAGGAGTCAGCCTGGGTGGTTTTGCCATTAATTAAAAAGCAATGTGAATTAGTACTCTAATACAGACCAGAAGAATCAAACTTCATTCCAAAAGTTGCAGTTCAGAAAAAAAGCAAGATCCTTTTATTCTGCTAGACCATTCTATACTCCTACCTGCGAAGGGAACTGTAAATATTACAGTGAAGCTACATTAATTGTGCTGAGCTTGTGTAATTAGGCTTGTAAATCAACAGTGTTTTAACTATTTTTCCTGCTTAACCACTACAACTAACTTTACAGAAGCCATTCTGATATACTTACTATGTACTGTTCACTGCAGACAACGGTGTTATTGCCCCCACCCTGCAGTGGTATTCTGCAGTCCAGCCAGATTCAGACACCACTCAGCACCGGCTGAAATCTGTATCTACAGCATTACAGCCCTGCAAACAGCCAAGGTAAAGCAGGAAGACAGCAGAGCCAAACGCAGAGATGACAAAGTGTTTGTGTAACTGAAGTTTACTGATGCTTTAGGGACATAAAGAATTCAGGCCCTTACCTTATACAGTTCACCCCAGACAGTATTTTGATGCCTAACAAGCAATCTGTTGCTGTACTGAAATACCCTGGTGTGATGAACTTAGTAACGTGTGGAAGTGTAACAGTCACCTCTTCTGCTTGAGGTTTGTTTCTACTTGGCTTGGTTCTACTTCATAAATTAATAGCAAGCTTCTGAACAAACCTGATTATCCTGCCAAATTCACACTGGTTTTCTTGTTCTCTCTTCTGGCTGGATGCGCTGTACCCTGACTGTATTTCCATAAAGCTCACCGTTATTATAGGTGGTTATTACCCAAAACTAAAACAACCACTCTCCTCTGAAAATCAATATAAAATTTCAGGCTAGCTTTGGAATACTTCCCTTCATCTTGCTATAGATTTTTGTCTCCAGGTGAGTTTATTGCAGCTTTTTCTACTCCAAAGAAACTTGGTGGTATATTGCTGTTTGCAACCAATATCAGATTTCAAAGTAACAGGTAACAACTTCAGAAGCCATGAGAAACAATCTTTAGGTCAACTGCACAGCCCCCCCAGATGATAGAGAGCGTAAGAGAATAGCGCAGAGCACTTTAGCACAAAGATGCCAAACAAACCTGGAGAGTGGAAAGAGGGAAAACTACACGAATCATTTTTCCATCCGAGTCCTGACAGGGTAACTGTGCCATCCATCTGCACTCCTGTACAGGGAAGAGAAGTTGCAGGTCTTGCTCTAACTGCAGAGCTACTATTTCCTGTGCAGATTTATTGCTTTTGCCATTTCTGTGTTACTAACTCTCCACACTTGTGAATTGCTGAGGTTTGTGAGAATGTGTCATACATCAGTACTTACTACGCAGAGAAGTCTTACCTGCCACCGAGGATTGGCTCCCCAGAGGCTCCCAGAGCAGAATAGTCCATGCCATAGAAATTCAGCCCTAGAAGTATTTTATTCCTCCATTTTGAATTGGGATCCAGTACTTGGACACAGGCTCGCACCCAGGGCAGAGGGGAATTCGGACCAGGTCTGTGAAGTTAGACAAAAGCAAACGCATTGTCAGAAAAAGCACACATTCATTCTTGGCCTTCTCTTTCTGACTAGAGTAATTGTAAAGAGCAAACCATGGCTCACAGAAATCAGTGGCAGTTAACCTACAGTCTGCTGAAGGTTAAATGCACGTTCTCCAGTGGCTTGAAGACCTGATGCACAAAATACGTTTGGCCCACTCTTGACTTTGTGACTCTAAGGTGAAGGGACACAAAACTTCTTAACAGAAAGGTTAAAGAGAAAAGGTTTCCACCTCACGCATTTTCCTCTGTCACCGGGCCTGGCACAACACCCATGAGATAACCCAACTCTGTATGACTTGAGTTGTTTTCCAACACCATCCTCAATGTTTTGCTGTAAACTGGCTCAACATACTGGACAAAACCCACCATTCACTTACAGAAAGAACAGTAAAATCAGTGACTGCAAGACAGGTTTTAATGACTGTTTAAACACCGTTTTATGGATAAAACCCTAAGCAGGCAATCACCTAACAAAAAACTACATTAAGAAGACGAGTAGAGCCATAACACCCAGAGTAACTGAATTGTGCGTGATATCGTATCAGGATCTCTTGCTTGTTCCATTCCTATCTCACCAGAGAAGAGAGCAGGCTTTATCGCCAACACTCATGTGATAAAAGGCACTCACTAATGTCATAAAAGGAAAAACATATCCCAATCTTACAAATAGCAAGATCTTCTACTCCCTGCTAATTATCTGCCTTAAAGCCTCTGGGATATCTGTGCTGTTAAAACTCGATGTGGTAATACAGCACAGGAATGTCACTGAAAATTGTGTTCATATTTAAAGGCAAAAAAAACTGGTGAGAAAGCATATGTATTATCCTGTATTTCATACTCTCAGACCAATCAAAGCGAATTCAAGCAAAAAATATTTGAATTCTTTTTATCACACCCTTTTTCAGCCTAAAAGCATCACACCTCAGACACTGTGCTTATTTCAAACCCAGCAGGTGTGAACGGAAGAGTGTTTCCCTCCTTCCTTCACAGAAAAAGATACCAGTGTATTCCAGCAGGAGAGCAGTAGGAATCTGCTCTAACTTCAGACCGTCTGTGTGTGCTCTCCCCTAGGTCATGAGGCTTGACGGTGCAGGGACAGCCTTGGGCAGAGGTAGGAAAGAGGTATATAAACTCTTTTCAGAAGAGACAGAAGTTCCTCTCTGTTAAACCTGCCTAGACATTGAGATGCTCAATTACTAGAGGGGACAAAGGATTTTGTGATGTAATGAAAGGAAAACCAATGGTATTTCTAAATCTGCCAGTTTACCACAAATACTAGTTCTGGACAGCTACTAACATACTAACTCTTGAAGCAAGACACACAGAAGCTCCCAGGAATTCCAAAAGCTCATCCTGAGCTGCAGGCTGGAGGTGTGATGAACCATGCTTTTGGAGAACAGCAATGTAAAGAGTCTCTGCAGAATTTAAGGACCTCTCAGCTACACTGCTGTTCCACTTCCACAGTTAGAAGTATTACCTTTCTGACAATGACTAGTCATTGTCAGAAAGACAAGAGTGGGGTTTTGTATTATTTTTCAGTCTGATCAGCTTCCTGAGCTGAATGGATGAGCTGTTGCTCAAGAAGCTGTATCAGTACAAGGGAGGGACTAGCAGAAGAATGGAAAAACATATTCAAGGATGCCCATGACAGAAGTGCTGCCAAAAGGCAGCCTGTGGCCTCAGGACGAGGCACACGAGTTGTCAGCTGTGCTGTAAAGCTAAGTTTGTCGATGATGACATGCCCTAGATTATTCATGTACCTCTCCTGCAGGGCTGTGCAGAGTAACTGAAAACAGAGAACTTGGCCTGGAAAAGAAGAAGTGCCACAGAACTAGTAAAAGGATCATTTTTGAGCTTGAGTACAAAGCCTTTCACAGTATCTAGGTGCCAAACTGACACTGCTGTTAAAAAACGTCGTGAGTTAACCGGCTTGTTCAAAAATTATCACTCCTAAACACCAACCCAAAACTTTGGTATCTGATCTGGTTAAAACACATTATCCACTTTACTAAAAAAATTAACTCCTAGTGTAGATTTAATAGCAACTGAACTGGGAACGAGTTACTTCAGCAACCTTTTTCCAGTGCTAGATGGAATCTCACCGGTGTGGTGTCGAATAGTCATATGTCATGAGACTGAAGCCATCTATTGCTGAGGCCAGTTGATCAAACTCTTTCTTTGTGAACATTCCGGGCTGGTTAGTCCTGTTAAAACAAAGCAAAATAAAAACAACAGGAAGAGATACATTACTACAACGTGGCTTATTTTCTCCTTTGGGTTTCATACCATTTGGTCAGGTAAGAAAAATCTTCATTCTGGGTGGCAAAAAGAGATATTTCAGTGCCATTCTCATAATAAATGTGTAAGATAACCAAATATTCAATGCTACTTGCCAGTGGGGCGAATTAGACTTCCGCAGCATACTTACCAAGTAAGCGTTTCCAGAAAATACAACAGTGATTGTAAGGGCTGTGGACTAACCACATGGCCTTAAGTAGTAATCAGCTGAACTCTAAAAGCTTCTATGAAACCTTTAAATGCTTGGCCTGTCAAATTGGGTTATCTGAGCCATACTTAGAGAAAAAGATGGGTGCAGTCGTTGATACAAAAAACATAAAGCAAAGGCAATTTTTTTTAATTAATCTCAAAAAGAATTACAATTTCAGCTGCACTGTACTTAAAAAATTTTCTCTCACCAGTGAAAACCACTTGAATTTTTTTTCACTTCCTCCCCAAAAAGTCCTAAAAACCAATATTGCCCGGTTTTAGCAAAAAACTATACAAACCTCTTTCTTTCGACAAAACCACATTCATTTCTTTCTTCTTCTGGAGGGGGAGAAGAAATCCATTCTATGGCCTTCTTTAGACAAAAGTCTAGTTACGCCTTCTGCATATCTTTGTACAAAGTAAGGAACACAATGCTTACCTCTTGCTTATACTGCATTTACAAAATCTAGCACGAGGTTAGTTTCTACCATTGCTTCACGGGTAAAGTCAAAAAACTGGTTTTGACAGTTTTGGACTCAGAGAGTACTGACTTCCTTCAACCTTTCAACTCAGAAATAACTGATTGCTCACAAGTTGCCCAAAAACACTGAATCTGTTTCAAAGTGAATCTGTAACGTCAAACTAGCAGCACACGCAGCACAGCAGGGAACATGCGGCAGGCTGAATCACACCGCAAAGATGGGACTGAACTGAAGAGGAGAAGCTGCTGCCAGGAGAACCATGTCCTCAGCCAGCAGGCTCTGAAGCACGGTGAGAGCAGACGGACAGCTAGAGAAGTAGCATATTGTCCTAAACTGCCTAGGAGAGCAGAGTTCACGGGGAAGCATTATAAAAGAAAAGAAAAAGGAAACAAAAGGTGGTCTAACAGCTACAAACTCTGTGGTGCGACTCTGCCATTTGAGAGGCAGACTTAGAGGGTTCTCCAAGATTCCTCTGGAGGAGAGAGCCTGCAGAACCCAGACCTTCCTTGTAATATCAGAAACCAGCACTTGATCTTCATTAGTAGACAACCCGTCTAGGCAAGGCACACAGTAAAAGCACTCGCTTTCTACCCTAAATGTAAAAACACTCAGTGACAGATGCAAGCGATAAACTGTAAAATCGCTTATTTTGAGCCTCATCCCTTTTGGATCAGCGTGGAGTTTGTCCATCCAACAACGTGTGCTGAGTGGATCACCAGAGTGTAACAGCATTCATTAAGCAGTTTACAAGGACACCTTCTGTTTTGTCACATTAGGAAAAGGGTAACAAAGCTTGAAGTGGGCAGGTTAAATAAGTTAACACGTCTGTCGTGCTAGAAGGGAGCAAAGCACAAACAGTATCTGCAAGTCAGGTCAATGAACCTGACCAAACTTATGCTAGATTGTAGCGGTAATTTCTATGAAGCAACAGTGGTGTTCTGGAAGTCTCAGGCTGATATACCGGTGATATACTTGTCATATTAAGGATAAATCCCATCCCTTTCCTTCCACAGTTTTAACAAATTAAAAGAAATCTTCACTTCTGGAACCTATTGGTGGACCTCAGGCTTCAGGTAGTTGTCTGCTTGTCACTGACTGCAATTGCAAACTACAGTTGTTCTACAAGAACAAGGAAAATGAACGACATCTTGGAAACAATGTCATGGCAACTTGGATATCTGTAGGCAAAGCAATTCCCCAATGGAAACTCCAGCCAAACCCATTTTCAGTAAATTGATTGTGATTACTCATGAAGGGAAAAGCATAAAAAGTAATTATAACGTGTATTAGATATTAGGGCAAGTTGGATTGCTTTATAGATTAAGCTGGTAGTACTTTAATGAAATTTGTGTACGTAACTTGCCCTCTACATCCATTTTTCATATTTACTGTCAAGTAATATGAAAAAAAAACCCAACAAACCCAAATGTCAACCCCCTACCCCCACCCCCGAGGTTAAAATGGAGACTGTCATCCTTGTAACCGAACTACTGCTATGAAGGAATGCCAGAGGAGCAAGGTCATAAATTTCCAACTTGGAACAAATCCAGCACCACCAAATACACTTCGTCAGTCCATGGATAGTGTTAGAACACGACCGC
>NW_010388104.1:12132-31871 GCF_000710305.1 Buceros rhinoceros silvestris | reverse complement strand
AAGCAAGCACCACTCACCAGTGCCACCAGCACCACCAGTCAACTCTGCTCTGGTTAAGCACATCACGAAACTGCCCACTGGAGCAAAACCAAGACTGTTCGATTCACGGCCTGAGAACTATTTTGTGTCAAGAAAATTTGTACTCAAGGATAAAAACTAAATATTGTTCAATAGCTGTTATTTTTCTCATTTGAAGTTTTCCAATCATTCTGATACTTAATTGCAAACTTAACTCCAGGGCAGGTATGTTCTACTCATTGAGAAAACCAGCAAAGAGAAAGTCGAGAGACTTGGTACAGAATATGCAAAGTCCGTGAGAATAAAAGTTTCTAAGTCTAAGCCAAAAGCCCGTAATTCTTCTAAGCCTTTTCAAACCTAACCATTTCCAGGCCATTCAGTGAAGTGGCACAAACACCACCATCATTTATCATTTATCAGCACTGAACGATACACATACTAAAGACAGCTTGATACTCCATTGTTAGATAACGAAAACCTTGGTGATTTTATCTGCTCACTGCCAACATCACAAATGTGAAGGAGCACAAGTCAGGTGTATGAACATGAATAACAGGAAAAGCAAATGATTAAATATATCTGAAAAGTCTCTTTGCACATCTGAACTGCTTCATTTGCTTTATCTTTGAGTTCACCGTAAGATACAGCTCAAAAATTACATCTCATTTAGAGTCTAACAAATGTTCTCGTTAGAAGAGTGAAGTTGAACACTGAGTACAAGAGAAATCTGCTGTTTAAAGAAACCTGCTCCTACTGGCCTAAAAATCACTAAAACACACAATAAATATGAAACAATTTTGATTCAAGAAGTAAATTCAAGCAGAAAAGGATTTTCTTTTTATGTTAGCTTATACTAAATCCTTTTTATTGCTGTTCTAGGAGCCAGACACTTCATATGTTATTTGCATTTGTATTTTTCTAACTCAGTACCTTAAGCAAATGTCATTCAGTTTCCTTAACATTCCTCTCAAACGCACTAGTGTTCTTATGTGATTCTTATATCACTGTTCAACACAGTTAACTCTGAAACTTGTTAAACACTAGCAAAAGCCCCAACTATTCCGGTTTGGAAACGGCCATCTAAACTCAGCACATTTTGCATCTATACGAACAGTAAATGTTGCTCCATGAGAAGAAATTCACCACAGAGCTGAAATTTATGGCACTTTAACTGCAGAAAACAACCCCTCTGATACTCTATACACAACAAATCATTTGCTTTGGCTGTCTGGATGTAACGACCATCGTGATGTGTACAGGACATCACCCACGTGCCAGCAGCAGCTCAGTGTGAGTCAGCAGTGTCCTGGCACCAAAAGGGCAAACTGTGTCCTGGGGAGCATCACAGCACGACCAGCTGGTCCAGAGAGCGGACTGTCCCGCTGGATTCAGCGTTGGTGAGGCCTCACCTGGAGTGCTGTGTGCAGTTCTGGGCCCCACCATTTCAGAAGGATGTGAGGTCCCTGAATTGGCCCAGAGGAGGGCAACAAGGCCGGTGGAAGGGCTGGAATGAACATACTGTGAGGAGTGGCCGAGGTCTTTGGGCTCGTCTAGTTTGGAGAAAAGGAGGCTGAGGAGCGACCTCATGGCTCTCTGTGGCTTCCTGAGTAGGGGATGTGGACAGGGAGGTGCTGAGCTCTACTCCCTGGGATCCAGTGACAGGATGCATTGGAATGATTCAAAGCTGCATCAGGGGAAGATTACACCTGACACTACGAAGCATTTCTTTACAGAGAGGGCGGTCAAACAGCGGAACAGGCTTCCTCGAGAGATGGTTTATGTCCCAAGCCTGTCAGTGTTTGAGGCATTTGCCCTTAATAATGTGCTTCAACTTCTGGTCAGCCCTGAAGCAGTCAGGCAGTTGGACTAGGTGGTCTTTGTAGGTCCCTTCCAATGGTAAATATTCCATTCTACTTTTCCTGTCCCTTTGCTGGGAACCACCAAGTTACTAAGAGAAAAACACTTGCTTTTTGTGCATAATGTTTGAGACACAGAAATACTTTCCTGCACTGGAGCTAATCACCTCGGCAAGCCCTTTCACATCTAAAGTAACTGCAGGGCATTTTGTTTCATAGCCTAGAATGTTTATTACTTGAACCTTCCCAATAGCATATTGTCATATGTATGAAAATTCCCATTAGTGCAGTACCGAGAAGTATTTCTATAAGGTTTTGACTTTGTCATCTTTCATATCGAAAGACTAGAAAAACACTTCAACCATGCAAGCCACTTTCATTTACTTTCAAATGAATCTACATTCTCAATTACTTCTTGTCTCACTATGATTACTCTCAAAATGAAATAAGATAAGAAAAGAAAAAAGGACTTGTAACTGACTGCTACTGCAAGTTCGAACTGCGTTCTTGTTTGGTTACCTCACCAAGCTTTGTGTATCCTCACGTCTCTGAATAGTCCTTCATAATGGAAAAGTGATTGATTTCCTGTGTCCTGTATATATCTACTTCAGAAGTCATCTTCTCAGTAATGCCTTAATCTTCTTGTTGTGAATAATTGTTTTCTCTGTAAAGCAAGTGTTTGTGAATCTCTTCACCATCAGATACTATTGGTTTTCACAGCTCCCTGCAGTGAGCTGCACTATAGTATAATGCTACTGCACTTTATGAACACTGAATTCAGTTAACGCACAATCACTGAATAAAAACTCACCCTTTCTTCCCAAATCCGGTCTGTGCTACAGCAAATAGGAGAAACAGCTAAAATCTCTGCCCTGTGCATCACCAGTTACAGGCATTGATAATATAGTGGTCAAATGCATAAACTAAATCTGAAACCATTTTCATTTCCTGACTTTTCTATGAGGAAAGGCTGAGAGAGTTGGGGTTGTTCAGACTGGAGCAGAGAATGCTCTGGAAAGACCTCAGTGTGCCCTTTCAGCACTAAAAGGGGCCTGTAAGAAACATGGGGAGGGGCTTTTCAGCAGGGGCTGTTGGGACAGGACAAGGAGTGATGTGTTTCAATTAAAAGAGGGAGATTCATACTAGAGAGAAGGAAGAAATTGTTTACGCTGAGAGTGGTGAGTCACTGTTCCAGGTTGCCAAGAGAGGTGGGAGAAGCTCCATCCCTGGAACTATCCCAGGTCAGGTTGGGCCTTGGAGCTCTGAGCACCCTGCTCTGGGTGCAGATGTCCCTGCTCCCTGCAGGAGGGTGGACTGGGTGACCTTTGAATGTCCCTTCAACCCAAACCAGCCGGTGATTCTATGAACTTTATCAAAAGTCACGTAGTTATAGTTTATTTTGCCTTAGGGTAACGCACCTTCCAACACTATTCTCTACTATTCAGAAATGAAAGCCTGCAGCCCTATGTGTGCACTGCCTTTGGCTGCTGCCCTGACTTCATGATAGGAATGGTAACATTCAGATGCCTTCCAAGGGCAGAAGGGCTATCTGTCGCTGTCTACAGAACAGATCACCGACAAAATTTTAAAAATGTCTCTACCAAGTGCATCCTGAAAACACAAACCTGACCAATTTTATTAGCGTTACTGACCACGCTCAAGTTTTCTTAACGGCAAGAATCTCCTTACGGAATTCGCAGATTAGAAACCTTACTAACAGGCATTCAAAAAACAACAAAACTCAGCCAGTTTGACAAGCGAGAGAATTGTAACTTGCGTGCTACAGCTGCACAACAGAGAGCTGGAAGCGGTTACTTCATGGGAGTGCTTCTAGCACCCGGGGACTGTAAATGATAACAGACCAGCAAGTAAGAACTTGCTGTATTTTCATCAGGAAACAAAACAGTATTTCTGTACCAAATGAAATTCCTGCAGAACGCTGAGGGCTGGCGCTCTTCCTCAGTACACACATCCCAGCCCAGCTGCTGCCTTCGCAGAGCCTGGTCTCCAAACAGGGAGAAACGCAGGATCTCTTCTTGTCACGGAGTTGCCTGCACAGTTTTCATGAAGCCAAACTAATTACCTGCGGCCCATCTGGTTTCAGCCAGTAACAGGAGTCAAGAAGGCGACACATGCCAACTATTATATGTCCTGAAAGGAAAGCATGAAATCCCAACAGACATCTAGGGACAAATGAGCCTGAAAGCTGCTGTCCTCAGAGCAGAGCCATGCTGGCAGACCAGGCTGCACCACTTCCACGGTATTTTTCAAGTAACCTCAGGTTTTGTATCTCAAAGTCTTAAGCCAATGTAAGAACTTCACCTGTTTGACAAAAACAATCTGAGCACCAAAGAAGATAAAGGTTCTTCCAATACTTGTCATTTACTGTATTTACTTGTATTTACTGTTTCCATTTTCTGGGAGGGTAACTGCTCTCCTTTAATGACATTTCTGTATGTGGCTTCAGCCTCTTCAGAGGAGTCATTTAAGCAAGGCTACGCATAATGAACATCGACTGTGTCACCATTTGGTTCTCCTAATTTCCAAACTATTCCAGTGTCTTTCATGCCAGGGCTTAATGCCCAGGCAAGCCATGCTCCAACAGCGGAACATCACGCAAAACAAGCGTGTACCCTGGAGCATATGAGCCTAATTTAAAAACTTTAACACACCAAATGCAGCCTTAACTCCTCTTTGCAAAGATGAAAATGCTCATTGATTGTCTTTTTTTCTTTTCCTTTTGAAAGTTTTCCAACTTCACACTGAAATTTGGGCAGTAATTGCTCTACAGCAGCTGGCCCGGAATCGACAGAGCTACCAATGCCAGACATGGTGAGGAATACATTCCACTCCTTCTTCTCTTCGTTAGTGTCGTTAGTTGACCTACAGATTACTTTAATGCTTCTCCCTAGCTGGAATTGAAAACCTGAGGTGTACACCTGCTTCAGCACATGTCAGTGCCGGCAGATCTTGGCTGCACTAATTTATATAGTAAGGAGTAGTCTCTAAAATGCCACTTCCAAGAATAGATTTGTTCCTCCCGAGTCCCTTCTGAATCTATCCAAAGCACACTGAACCTTCCGCAACTGCAGTCAGAGCCACGCAGCACTGAGCTGGCAGCCCAAACAGCAGCAAATCCAGGGAAGTCAGCGGCAAGGGAAACAGATGTAGTTTAGAGCCGTGAACAAGCATCCAGATTTACTGTGGCCAACATAATTCGGTTTAAAGAGAGATGTGAGTGACAGATCTATACTTAAAACCTTTTTACAGGGACGAAACAAAACCCACGAGCCCAACAGTGACTCTGAGTATGACTCAACAGTACTATGACAATTTGAAAAGGTTGTTAAACTTTCTCTGGTAACTCTTACTCAGAAGGAGTCAGTAGTCATCTCCTACCCAGTTTTCTGCTCCCCTCACTATGAACTCATATCTCAAGCTGTATCTTGTCACACATATTTTACAAGTTCTCTAAAAGGCAACAAAAACTACTATCAGACAGGCAGAAAGCTCAGGAAAGGGCAGCAAGAGTGTTACTGATTCAACAAAATAAGATTATTGTCATCGGGTTTCTCACTAACCATTCATAACAAAGTGCAGGAGTTGGCAAACAGAATCTGGCTTAATAAACACTACTCTGCAAAGTTGTTTTTCTAGTATGCTCTAATTTGACATAATCTGATAATTCAAAGCTCCATCTGAAACAAGCAATAGGTTTCCTGCTGGTTTGATCCCTGGCATTATTTATCAAAATTTCAAGGCTTTACATTCTGGCCCTTGTAGTCCTGCCTGAGAATGATGTTAAAAGTAAGTGACAGTTTCCATTTCATTCCAAAACAGAGACATCTCAGAAGCTGTTCATAATTTAACTGAATTTGTTTACCATACATTATCATAACAATCACCCTGTTGTTCACTTGCGCGTTCTGCACTGGAATGACTGCTTGCTAGAAACGCCTCTAAGGAACACAGTGCAGGGGAGTAAAACTAAGCTGACACCCTCTGCGACTGGAGAGCGGTAATGAAGACCGCATAGATACTGGTATTTTTCACTGCACAGCAGCTCTGGAAAGAAAGAGCTGAAGCTACTTAAGACGTCCTTCACATCTGCAATGATTTTCCTGCAAAAATAAAGAATGAACTGTGTAGCTGAAAATCTGAATTTTGGAGAGGTGGAAGCTGAGGTGGAAAATACTGACAGTATGTACCTCAAGAAGCTTTACCTAACAGGCTGTAGACTTTTTTTACTCTCACGAAATACGAACACTGAAGTTAGGGATCCTTGCTGTAGCGTGAATGAGGAGCATACATTATGTTCAAATATATGAAGAGAGAAAAGGGGTTTGGGTTCCTGTGGCTTTCGAATGACAGCAGCTGCACTACCGCTGTGCATCTCAAGAAGGCAATAAAGACAGACAAACCTGATCTGAATTATTTGCCGAGACTGCAGTAGCTTTAATATGCTCTTTTCAAAGCCAAGAATCTAAAAAAGTGAAAAATGAAATAAATACTCCACTACAGCTTTAACTGCACGTGTTTCACGAGCAAGGAACAAGTTGTGAGCACGACAGCTGCAGAGCAGAGAAGTATTTTGTAAACTCTCCAAAGGACAAACAGGCATGAAACCAGCATTACAGTGGAGCACCTGAATATCAAAACTCCTGATTTGCAGGATGTTTTGGCACAAATTGGAAATGCTGCTTTTCAGCCATCTCTGGTTCCGGCTGCTTGACACGTGACTTTCCTTAATTCAGCTGTCTGGCTTTCTTTAGAGTTCAGAAGCAAATGTATATCGTTTCTTCTCATATTTCTCTTAAGAGATTATATAAAGTTTAGCACAACAAAGGTAGTAATAACTTGAACTTCAGCAAGACCATTTTAAACAGATAAATCACTTCAAACTGCTGGGGGGTGTCTGTGCCCCACTTCTTGCTGGCAGCACACAGAACAATTCTAGGATTCTCCCTAACACAAAGGCAGATCTTGATCCATAAGACTTACAACGAGGTCTAAGAGACAGCTGATTCTCCCAACTGATGAAAAGCACAAAGAAACATCCACCTATTCTGAAGAGTCAGCTACTGGTCTGAAGGAGGAAACTCTGTTCCATTAAGTATCTCTTCACAAACAGCAAAGACACTAGAAAAAGCTTCCCAGTTTCTCCAGAATAGTTTTCTCTTCACTTTCTACTCCAGCAAATGAACTTTTTAACAAGTTAACGTCTTGTTTTCCTGGAAATACAACTTCCTCCTTCCCAGAGAAAGGATTAGGACTCTCTAACCTTTACAGCACCTATACAGCCCTGGAAGGATTTCAGTGTATGTTTGTAGAAAAGACTAAATATCTGTCCAGATTACTGTCAATCTTGCCATAATTCTGCCTAAACAGCACGACACTAAATAGGAATCTTTTTTCCCCAGGAATCTCCTGTAAGTAGCTAGGTGAACTCCACAGACCCACATCTCACCACAACAAACCTTACTGTTCAAAAGCTGTTTCAAAGCTACCAAACAAGTCTCTTCACAACAAAAATCATCGGATCACAGAATGGTTTGGGAAGGAAGTGACCTTCAAAGGTCATCTAGTACAACCATACCCCCTTCTTTTACTGTTAATCTGTTAAGGTTTTGTTGTTAATAGAAATATTTTTATTGTCTTCTTAAACTACAGACACCAGAAGGAGAAGGTTGTACAGTTGTGGCTGGAGCCAGAATTCCTGTGCAGACATCCTGCCTGCAGCTCCCCAGAGCTTCCTGCCTGCCTTTGCTCTTCCCCAGGACAGCAAACAGGAGCGTTGCTGACGCTCCTTCCAATGACAGCTCCTCTAAACAAACTTAAGAATTTTCTCTACTCACTGTTTTCATCACAGTAACTGGGACACACCATGGATAAAATGGTTGCTGAACCTGGGCAAAGTATGTAATAATCTACTCAGATTAAATTCCACTTACTTGCAGTCAGGAAAGAGTTACTATTCAAACTCAAAGCCTCACTCTTTGTCTTGGAAAAAGCATCCCTAACATACTAACATATAAAGCACGTAAGTATAGAGAAACAAACAAAATAACCAACTCGATTCCTCTGGTTTACAGACCAGAGAGCAGGTGCAGCCACATTTCAAGTCCCATTTGCCATCTTATTTCTTATTTCATTCTTCCTTATTTCTTTTTTCGTTTCACCAGCATGTTTAGCCATAAAGGCAGTTCACCCCAGCACAGCTATCCTGCACAGAAGGAAGCTTGTGGTATCAGGGTAAGATCAGCCACACAGCTTTCACCAGTTCAATTTCTGCCGTACAATAACCACTCAAGTGCACATATTTAAGCCAGGAATTCAGTCGAGCCCAGGGTTAGTCAGCACAGAGTCACCCACTATCACCAGTGGGCAGATTACACCTGGCTACCCACTGCCGATCGAGCAGTGGTACTCGCACGTGTTTACGTACACATTCACATCCGAGTGTGGTAAAAGCAGTAACACTAACGTTTTGAGACAATCTGCTGAAAGTCGGCCTGGGAGTCTTCAGCAAACCATCTGCTCCAGCAACCATTTACGTAACCCAGCAATCCCAGCACGTCTCTTCAGACACACGCAACCACCATTCTCCCATCCCAACAGACAGTCACAGTATAACACTTTGAGAGCACAGCTTTGGCTCCTGTTCTCCCTCTCTCTTGTGAATCATTTATGTTCGCAGGAAAACCATGCAATTCCTGGACATCAGGTGGAGGGAAATACTACCTCCAATCTATGTTTGCAGCGATGGTGGCTCTACACACATTCAACATGAGAGCAAAGCTTGCTTGAGAGATTCCCACCCCTCGATTACGCCAGTGCAACTGTCTGTGGACAACGTTGTAAGCAGACACATAAAAAAATTCTGTGAAGGAATATATAAAATGTCTGGATTTAAAAAAAAAAGAATTGGGGTTTTGAGTGAAGTTTTCTTTTAGCCCAAAACATTTCACCAGCAAACCAAAAGCCAAAGGCTTCCCAACTCCTTTTACGATGGGAGTAAGCTTCACCTAGAGGTTCAGCCTCACGTAGGTTTTGTTTGCGAAAGCTGAAATTGAGAAGTTAAACAGATGACCAAATAAGTTTTGTTCCTCCATCATGGACTTGATCTCATGCGCAATGCCTCTCCCAGACTGTTAGTCCCTCAGCAAACTGGTATTTTTAGCTCTTAAAAGTGTCTCCTTTCAGACAGCATTTGCTGCCAGACTGCTTTGATCTCAATGCACATCAAAGGAGTTGAAATTACCAATTCCTAAATAAACTGCTTACGTTTAACTGTGCTCACTTTAAATTTTCATGAGGGTACAACACAAAAGGAGCAATGTCTCAGATCCCAGCATCCCGGCTGGTCAGGGTATTCCACACACAGCTCATGTCTCCTTTGTCAACTTTTTGCCTGCTGCTGAACTCTCAAATACTATTTGATTCTTGATGCTTCTTATTTCCATGTCTTTTTTGCTGCATTTTTTGATTAACAGCCTACAGTGCATCCAACAAAGAAAGAACAGAAGATGCGTTAAAGCACATGTTCAACCATGTGTAAGTGTCAAACCCAAAGTGAGTTTCAAGACACAAGATATTTAATACACAACGGGAAGCAATTTTCAGTTGAAGTCTTGTTATCCTATAAATTAAAGATTTTCAAGTACACCTACTACCTAAAGAGTCAAGTGAGGCAGAAAGAAAAAATCAGATTTCTGCTTATTGGTATCATTAAATCCAAAGTATTTTTAAGCTTTAAAGCATGCATGGACTCTGAGAATGTTTTAGGATGGTTCCACAACTGATGAATGAACATTCAGCTACCTATTTACTCAAGAAGTTAAAGTGGTTTTTCTAGTTAATGCACCTACATGGAGGTCACAGACAGGTGGCTTATATAATGGTATTAACCAAAACCAACGTGACTAATGCATCCTCCAGAGGATAAAGGTTTATTAATAAATCCCAGAAACTTTAGGAATGCATAAAGAAACAAAATAATCGGTTTAGAGGAATGAGACTGAGGGTGTTATATTCAACAGCTAGAAAACAGGAACACTTCACTGCTCCTCTGCAGAAAACGGCATTGAGGGACAGGCACATAATTCATATTTTAGGTTAAAAATTGCACTTTAGATACACAACTCTTCCAGCTCTAATAGGGCACCCCTAAAACCCAGTTCAAGAACTGCGAACTCACTCTCCTGAAACACAGGACACCAGCTGGAGGGGCAACAACAACACAAGGTCCAAACCTCAGTGTGGTGTCTGACTGCGCCATAGTCCTGAAAGTCCCACAGCAAAGCAAATTCTGGTCAAGGCAAAAGGTGTCTAAGAATCCAGAGGGTTTTGAGTGGCTTCAGCTCTTGTTTCAAGGTTTTTGGCTCCAGACTGTAGAACTCCAAGTGACTGTATATAAACAAACAGTTCATGTCCCTCTGGCTCTGAGATTGAATCTGGTAACATCAACAGGCATCATGGCTGGCACCAGGATTCTCAAGATTTGTACTATTCTCCCTACCATCAAACGGAGCAAATGCACTTTAATGTGAACACTGTTTACAGCAATTACTTCAATTCTAGCAGAGCACACATTAGCATTTTAAAAAGCATCTGTGTGATGAAGTGACTGGTAAAGCATTTCAGAAAAATGTTTTAAAGTGTTCTTGGCTTTATCTGTAATAGACTACAATTAATAGAAACAGAAAATTGCTTTTGAAAGGAACTATCAATTGGGATGAAATGTAGATCATAGGAGGGCAGCACGCAAGACTGGAATAAATGATAAACGGGAGAGAAGACATCATAATTACAAGAAATTTCTCATTACTTTTGACTTAACCAAAGCACAAGAACCTCAAAAGCATTTGTTATCCCCATTGAACATCCATATGACGCCCACACCAGCCCACAATCTTCCAGAGAAATCTGCAAGAGATGAGAGTATTACTGGTCTGTGAATACTGCAAAAGTTTTGTCGTGGGCCAGGAAGAGATTTTTAAGGACTTAGTTTCCATGTCTTTGTTTTAAGAAGTTTTGCAGTTATTCCTCTGTCTGCAATACAACACTCCCGCTTACCGGGAGCCCATGACCATTTCAGAGGGCAATAGCCAAAAGCGTCGTTCAGTTCCTGGAACCTTCCCTGTAGTAGAAAGTTTTACTAGCAAAGCCACACAAGCATCAGAAGAAGCTCATAAATATTTATATTCTGAAGCAAATCTGAATGACTCTCAACCTCCTCTTGACAGAAGCAGCTGGTTTCCCAAGAGTCAAGTGTTACCAGCCACAAAAGTGGCTCTCAAGAACCATGCAAAGGCATCCAAGGACAACACACCTGTCCTGCGGCTCTGATGACTTGTAACACACGTGATGCCTCATCCTGAGAAAGAGTGCTGATCAAAAGCACCCTCCTTTTTAAAACCCTCTGCATCTTATGGACTGAACTTTCTTTCAAATAATTGCGTGGTGGTGAAGCGACCACTGCATCCAACTCCGGGAACACCACAGATGAAATGGTCTGACTGACCCGAGGAGTTTGCACAGACTTCGAGCCAGTGAAGAGGAAGCAGATTGTGTTAAGGCAACACCTCAAATAGCCCCACGTGAAACCTGAGACTGACAAAGAAGGAACCTCCAGCACGACTATCACACCGCTCCTGAGACCTCACCATTTGTAGCACAGACTCAGTAGCATGAAGTAGCATTAAGTCTAGAGTAGCATTAAGTAGCATTAAGTCTAGAGTGGCCCAGTGACATGGGACTAATGACATACTGCACTAGAAACTAGTACTGTGCTACAAATGTCAGACCTCACCATGCTCAGACCTCACCATGAGTCGTCTTTCTGCTCAAGGAATAGTAAGTGTCACTTTTGGGACCTGCAGGAACAGTGGAAGGGTGAGCATAACCCCACAGAAAAGGGGCAGGAGGCTCCAAGTAACAATTGTAGCTGTAACGTTAATGAGGCTTTTCTGTGTTAACCAGATAATTTGGACTATCAGACCATTAAAACATTTAAGTGGATGAACAATAAATTCTTGACCCTACTGACACAGTGCACTCCTTTTCGTGCATGACAGGACCTGGCAGCAGCGTGCCTCAGGGTTACAGGGTGAGCGTTCTGACATGGGAAGACCATGGAAAATACAGAGCACAGGGAGGAAAAGGGAACAAGTTACTGCATGTCTAGTGAAAAAGAAACAACAGCATTAAGTCTAGAGTGGCCCTGTGACATGGGACTAATGCCATACTGCACTAGAAACCAGTACTGTGCTACAAATAAAGTGTCTCACAAAACATGATGCAAAACCCATCAGAACTGGGGAAGAAACAGAGGGGGCTTGAGTGACAGGACAGAATCTCCTCAAAACGCAGCTGTCAGCCCTTCCATCCCTACAGAACAAGGCACTGCACAGGTGTTACTTCGCAGGACTCTACTAGTTTACGTGGAATTTATTTTGTTTGCTTTTGCCATAGCCTTCAACACATTACTACTCCCACTCTGCCTATCAAAATGTGGTGGCCAGCCACACACAGAAGCAAAGGGATTTTCGCGTTACACTACCCACTTCATTTTAAGGCTATAAAACAGATACACCGTGCAATAGAGGAAAATATAAAGCAACAAAACCATCTGGAAGTACATAGTTTTACAGAAAATAAACTGCAGTCAGCTTCCATGCAGCTACTGAAGAACAAAATTACGGGTGGCTATTATTCTGGGCTTACAGTTTTAAGATGGTAGAAAGTACATATCCTGTATTCAGGAACTGGTTTGGATGGGATTATATCACTAACCACAGAGAAGGTGACATCACAGTTATCATCATCATGGCTTGGCTTTGCGAACGAAGATCTGGGAAGGGTTTTTCCCATGCTCACTGCAAGCGATGAGTGCACCCTTCGATCCTGCACGGTGGATTTTTTAGGTGAGGCGCAGTGTGCGCGGAACTGGCTCCACCCTTTACACCTGAGGTTCATCTGCCAGGGCCTAGCGAGCTTGGACGGTGACAGCGAAGTCCTCGGGTCGTAGGTTTGGTTAGAGTGTCCTTCTCTTAGATGGATGAGCCTTACAGGGCTAAACGAGCTCCATCTGCCCGGGTTTGGAGTCAGAGTTGTCCTTCTCCTAGGATGGCTGCCCGAAGGCTAGGGAGCCCATCCTGCCCGTGGACACACTTTGTCTGACCCTTCAGTTGAGACCTGTCTGGCTTGGGAGACCCCACCGGAGGCCCATGCCACCACCAGCAGAGCTCTCAACCTCACAAGGCACGCAAGCTCTTTCCCCACGACAAGGGGGTGGCCGTGAAAGATATCACAGTTATAGTGCAGACGTTAATACACACGGACAACTTTTTAGTTACCTACTGCAGGGTTCCTGAATCTTTTCATGAGAGAATTTACGCTCTGCACAGGTATCCACAGGCAGAAATGCATTGCTTCCCTTGTTTCCCCCTAGTGCTATCGGACCTCCCCATAAAACTCAACAAAAACTTGAAACCACTGCAGAGAAAAGTCCAGCCACGGAACAGATGCTCGCAAGCCTGCTCAGGCATTCCATCTTCTCAGCATTTTTGGCACCTTGAAAATGAATGTACACGGAAAGATAAGGAAATAAGCACGACACAGGATTAGCAGTGTGTCCCATCTGTCACCTATTCTGCAGTTAGCAGAACCCACTGCAACATACTCAATTACTTTAAGATGACTGTTTCGAGTACATAACCCTCTGCGACAGGTTCTGCTTCATTATTCTGCAGTCCTGCTGACAAGAGCCCCCACTAAACCTCTCAAACACAACTAATAGGGATTTGGAGCTTCTCTGTCAGTAAGAGGCCATCACCAATGCCAACATGGAAACCGAGCATTTGGCCTACGCACAGCGTAACAGAGACACTCATTACGCAAGGAAAGGGGAGAGTGGAATGCAGAGATTCCGAACCCAGTAGTTTTGGGGATCAGATGACCCTTATGATCATCATTCCTTGTACATTCTTGTCGCACTGTCGTATGCCACAAACGCTTTCCCACCAGGCAGCATGGAAAGTTGTGCTCATGGTGCAAGGATACCATGTACCTTCTGACCTGGAAGGGCATCCAAATGCGCATAAGTGTTACCAAATGGCAGATGGACACTGGCAGCACTCTTGCTAATAAACAGTAACAGCCCATGTCTCAATTTGAAATGACAATAATGAGGTCACATCACTCTGCAGTATTCTGGATCACCTTCCACCCTTGCCATCAGTTCTGTCTGCTAACTCTCACATTAATCACTGATTGACTATACAAATCCCTGAAGGACTGGACACAATCTTCCTGAAATACGCAAATACTGAAGTACCATTTTCTTTCAGAAAATAAGAGATACAGTAAAACTGTGATTTTTCAGTTTTGCTATATAGCACTTAAAGACAATGTAGAATCTTTTCCTAAAAATGTAAAAACTTAAACAGGATTCAAATTCCTTCCACACAGAATGAAATTACATCCTCATGGGTTTTCCACATGCATTTTGTTTTTTCAACAAATGCAATGTGAGGAAGTAAATATCCACCTGCTATGAACACTGAAAGATGAGAACTGCTTAATGCTGTCGAGCCAGAAGAGTGTACAAATGGGTACCTCTGTCAGGTTCAAATCACTGCACCAATAAACACAATCATTAACAATTATAAGCATCACCCTCTTACTAAACACATTTTCTGTATGTAGGAACTATGAAGTCAAAATAAGTAATTTTAAAACCCCTGTGTTGAGTTTGTTGATTCTGGTGGGGTTTTGGTAACATGGGAGGGGGCTACAGGGGTGGCTCCTGCAAGAAGCTTCTAGAAGCTTCCCCAGCTCCAAAGCTCGATTCGCCTCTAGACAAAGCTGAGCCAATCAGCAACGGTGGTAGCACCTCTGCAGTAACGTATTTAAGAAGAGAAAAACCTCTTGAGTGAGTTCTTTTGTTTTGGAGAACAGTAAGATGTGAGAGAAACGATGATGCCAGTGAGGAAGGAGGGGTAGAAAGGGCTCCAGGCACCGGAGCAGAGACTCTCCTGCAGCCCATGGAGGTGGATGGTGGAGCAGATGCCCACTTGCAGCCAGTGGAGGAGCCGTGGGTAGGCCTATACCACGACAAACCCACAGCGCTATTACAGATGTAATTCCTTCCTGTAGCTGCTTTTCTCACTTAAAGAATAACAATTACCTATCATAGCTGAAATTGTGCTCAAAAAGTTCTTTTATATAGTACCTTTACGACACCCTTTTCGCTCCTTGGCAACAAGTCATTAAGCTCAACAACTTTTTCTGCTCTTGTTCTCCTGGAAGCTCTTACCAGACACTTTGGGTTAACACCATAACAGAATGTCTCTCTGCAAGTTATTTTGTCATCAAGAGTCATGAGCTATACATGAATGCACATAGTTACTAAGACTACTGGGTGCAACATGCATGAAGACAGGACTACCAATCAAACTCAAATAATTTCTTATTCATTTAAGCTGCATAGATATAAACAAAGCTTTGAATTTATCATATCTCAGACAAGAAAGTATTTCTCATCTGGAACCTGCCATCTGAACAGGAATACTCACCCTGCTGCCACTGCAGGAGGGATGACCAGGATGAGTTTAAGTCGTGCTTCATGCAGAGCTTCAGAAAGGTGAATGAGCAAGTGAATCAATTCCCTGAAATATAAAAATATTGTTAGAGGAAGCGGCAGTAAAACTGGTGCTATATGTCGGCAAGAACAAGTTAACAAGTAACAGAGAAATAACTGAAAAGATGGAGCTGGCAAGAGAGACAGCCACAGCTTGTAGAGAATGATCATAGCAGAAAAACAAAAAACAAAAATTAGGAAGGCTGATCAGAGGTTTACCCTCTTCCAGGACTACGAACACTGAACTGCTGGAGACAGTCTTAGTTTTATTGGAGGTGTTGATCACCTTGGGGCTAAAAGGTTTCCTAGTTTTATTTTAACCTAACTATGCACTGTTAGCATGTAAATCTGGCATGTCTTAACAGAGCAGGTCACCTCTTGAGGTCACATTCTGTAAAAAGAATTAGACCAACAGAAGAGCCAAGCACTGTTCTGCAACAGGCTGCTGAATAGACTGAAGTTGACGCTGTATCACTACACGTGAGCTCTGAGAATCTATAAGGATGCTTTCACAGCAAGACATGCAATCTGCATGCCTGTATTTAGAAACATTTCTGCTGCTGGGTTTTTTCTGTATAAATAACCCTTTTGTTTCTCAATACATTACTGTATGGCTTCAAAGTAAGTGCTTGACAACGTCACACCTGGAAGTGTCACCTTCCATACACATGATTTAAAGACTTCCACAAAAGCTGTTTTTCACACGCATATTCTAAATACTTCAATAGGAAAATAAACTCCAAAATTCTCATGTAAACTGTTTTTAGTCTTCCTGATTTGAAGGGTGATGTTAAGAGAATATCATTCAGAGGTAAAGTGCAGAAACAAAAAAGTTTAATGGTTATTGTTATCTTAAGAGAAGTCTAATAGTACCTTCAATTCACACTAGAAATATGGCCCTTCTGTGCACCTTCCTTAAGTCATTTGATTTTTCAGGACAAACTTTCCTGTTAACCCACTGGCAGGGTGGATCGACGAGGATAGTCAGACTGATGGTATTCGCACAGAATTCTAGATCTGTTCAGAACTAGGCTTAAACCTGAATCCCACAGAAAGCAGCTTCAGGACCATTCCACTGGAAGGCTGGAGGTTCCAGGAATCAGCTTTGGGTCTCTCTGCAGCACGTACTTCTGCCATTTTTGCTCTGGGAACAGCTTTCCCTCCCATTTCCTTATCAGATGCATTCTACTTGAAGAGTGGCACTATTCAGATGAATCGATTACAGCAAAAATTCCACACGAACGCATTAAAAAATTACAACATTAAACTAAACAGACATTTATTGACCCCAACGTACACACCACAGCTCTCACACGACAAAATCTTTTCAAAAACTATAACCAGTATTAAAGCCAGCTGTGCCTTCTTTCCCAGTGCTGAGTGTCTCATAGCTATGTGACATTTCTATCTAACTATGCCCAAACTGCCCTTTATTAGATGTCAGAGGTGCTACACAGAAGATAAATCTGGCCAAAGAATCAATTCCCCTGGCACTGAGATTATTCCACACTGTTCTTCAGCAGGGATCTCTCTTCTCTGCCTGGCTGCCTTTGTTAGCTGTAGGAACTTAGAGGCCTCTGCACCATCCAAAACATTTGCTGACTTTAAATTGAATTCTTTAGAAGGTGAGGGGATAGGAAAGGCAGCATAGGACAGAAGAACCTACAATAGGTGCAGAGCAAGGTAACGTCTTTTTCGTTCTCATTTAGAAACACGGCTAACAGCCTCACTCCCACTCTGCATCTCACATACCTGCCTCAGCTCCTAACATGTTGCTATCCAGATAGCAAAGCTCTGAAACACAAGAAGAAAAGCAGGTGGGATTGTTTTGAATCAGACGAAGCGGAAAAAAAAAATAATATATAAAATTATATAAATGTGAGGTTCCCCCCTCCCTCAGCAATGTCAGACACTGGTAGTCAGCCACCAGAGGTAAAGACGTATCCACAAAAGTAGAGATATGTGAAAACTCAAAAGGCATCCGGCATAGAACCAAAACCTACAACTGTAAACAAAGGGCAGAGGTTTGGGGCCAGATAAAGGGGCAGGAGTGCAGCTGGGATTGCTGCTTTTATTCCATAGCCAGCAGACAGCACTCTTACTAAAACCAGACTCCATCCAAACAGCTGTTTCCTCTCCTGCTGCCCCCAAATCCAAGCAGCACAGCTCTGGCCAAAGACTAATTAGCTCCAGCTTGGAGGAGGTCAGGAAGAAAAGGGGTAGCTGGACAACTGCAGGTTCTTGCTCAAGAAACCCAGACAAACAGATACTCACGGATCTGTCAAACCAGGTCTCCAGGCCCCGAAAACTTTCTAGCAAATCAGGCAGGATTAATGGTTAAAGTCTTAATTTAGGCTCCCTTTCATTTGTCAGCCAGGACAGATTATGTAAATCAAATGTACAATCATCCACTCTCCACTAAACAGCAATAGCAGAATGCTCACTTATTGTGTGCTATGAAATAAAAGGTCCCTGTGTCCCAACGGTGCTTTTGAGTGTTTTAAACATGATATTATCCCATATTACCACTGGTAAATTTGAAAGAAAAGCTACTGACATTTTAAACATTATAATGAGGCACAGGAAGGTTGGAATAGAACCAGTCTTCCTAAAAAGGCTGCATGAAATATTTACCAGAGATGTCAACATTGTCAAATTTAACTTCAGAGTAGCTATTAAAACATTGGCAGCTTTAAGACTTTATCTTGACCTAATTAAGCTCTGCTTCATTCCTACTATTTCAGGCCTTCTATCATCACCACTGTTTGGTAGGTCAGTTTCCAAGGGCTCAGGATTTCAAAATATTTTGTCTCCTATAAAATGTGCAGGTCTCTAAATTTTCATCACCCAAAGGTCAAGCAAAGCTTATTTTTCCCAGAACTCCCTTTTCCAGCAGGTCTCTTGTGTTCAGGACACCCTGTCATACAGTTCACTTCAGTGCACAGAGCAGGCTGTACGTGGGTTTGAAAAGCCCTGCAGAAGACACACAGGGCTGTTAAACCCTTCCCTTCAGTTACACAATCCTTCAGAGCTCTGCAACTTCCCAACTTCAGCCACTTTTTTGCAAAAGTTGGTAGTCAATACTCCCTAAAATTTATGCCTTGTCAAGAAAATTGGACAGAGTAAAGCTGTCTGCTTCAAGAAGAAATTGCCCTTTTGTGCCATTACATGGCTGAGTTAATACCAAGAAACTGGAGTGAATTATGGCAAATCTTTGATTAATAGATTAATTTTTCAGAGACTAACATGAAGGATAGAACTGCCAGAAGAGCTTTTTGCTCCTATACTCCTACCAACATTAATAAGATGTCTGAAGGTCATCTTCTGCATGACACCAAGTGCCTGCAGCACATGGTGACAAAAACAAATGCCGTTTTTCAGATGAGTTCTGTGTGATGGCAGTGCCATCTGTCAGCTAACACCAGGCTGAACGGATAATCTGTGTACTTTTATGTGTGCTCTCAGATTCTGATGGGTAAATTCAGGCCTTCTTCATAACATGAAAAAAAAACACCCAATAAAGCCACGAGTGAGATTAGCACGAGAGACATTGTCCTGTCTAGCTGTTAACTGAATACAACAGGACAACCTTTGCCTGCTCGGTTACCTCAATATTTCTGCCATGTACACTTCTCAACTTAAATGCCACAGGATTAATAACTTTGAATATTTTACTGCAAAATCAGTCAAGAAGGTTTTAGATAAAAGACAGTTATTTAATTACGAAGCAGCTATAAGAACTATAAGAAGCAGCAAAACACATTAGAATTGAGGTATCACCTGCATTGGCTGGTTTAGATTTTTGTTAGGAGATTGATTTCCTGTGTGTTACAGAAGAGAAGATGGAAAGCTGAATACTTCACTGTGCAATGACTGTCAGCACGAGAGGAGGCAGCATCAGTTAGACGCAGTCCTTCATCTCACATTAACTCTGAGCTCACTGTGATTTGTGTATCTATAATTCTACTCCCAGAAATCACAGGAAACAAGTAGGTACCAGTTCTCCAGAGGGAACTTTAAAGCACCTGTATTAGACGCCTACAGGAGCCTGAACTGGTCAGTATAAACGCCCAGAACTTCAGTCCACACACGTATCTCAGGACATTTCAGGTTCTTCACACATAACAGGTGGGTTTTTGGCATCTAAATATAAGAATCTAAAGCCATTTCATACATCCAAAGGTCTATAAAGCATGCAGACAGGACTGCTGCGGAGACTCAAA
>NW_010388104.1:0-12007 GCF_000710305.1 Buceros rhinoceros silvestris | reverse complement strand
ACGAACAGCCAGGGATCAGGCTGCTCAGCAGATCTAGCATGAAACCAGGCAGCTGTATTTAGGCACATAATTCTTTCACATAAAATTTATTATAAAATCAATGTTTAAATGAATATGCAGAAGAAAGCAGCACAAAGGATCAATATAATTTAAGACTTCAGTCTGCTGAACGTTATAGAGCAATGCTAGCCCCAGCCAGAATGGTCAGAAAGATTTTCACTCTTGAAAGCAAACAAAACCAGATTAAGTTAGTTCTGCATAAGATGAAAAACAGAAAACACATGCTGAGCCTGAAACCACAGGATTTCATGCCTTAGTGGATACCAGCAACATAACTTCTCAGCAACCCTTCACCTCCTCTGTAACGCCAGCTAGGATGGTAAACAGGACCCCGAGGGCTCTTTTCAGGTAACTCCTCAGGCCCTGCAGGAAAAATTTTCATTTGTTTCTTATGTTGAAGTGAGTTCCCAAAAATCCAAGATTTTCTAGAAACATGCAAAGGCCTGACAGAGAAGTGTCTGAATTTGCCTCATTTTAAAAATGCTCAGTGATCACAGGTTCTTAAAGAATCCTGCCCATAGGATTCACGGGTTACAGAAGCTTTGCACAGAGCTAACACTGTTACTCTGTTACATGGAGATAGTTAAAAAATTTGTCACAAGGTCTTTGGGCATTTCAGCGTTTCAAGCCCCAGCACCAGGGCAATGGGGAGAGCAGGGTCATCATGCCTTAATCCAACCAAAATTCACATTCAGCTATTGAACAAAAGGTATGTCGTGGGGACACTTGCTGAGCTGAGCTCTACTGAGAAGAGAGCTCCAGCTGCGATTAACCCAGCTTTCTGAGACATGAAGCAGTGCTTCATTCATAACCCTACTAGTGAGTTACCACATTTATTTGTAGGTTTTCAGATATTTTGCAGACTCACCTCAAGAAATACTGGTGCACTTTGCTAAAAAGTATCTCTGCACCTTGTCTGTAGAGAGCTGATGATGATTTCTTAGCTGAAAACACCGTATCATGCACAAACATTCCAGAAGCGAATCCCACTCCATAGTCATTTGAAGTCTGATAAAGAAATTTGTGCTACATTAAGTGTTCCTGCACCACTCAGGTAGTGGCAGGACCTTTTCTACTAAAAAAGGTAACAAGAATAATTTCCACAGCTTTCCTGTCAACACAGACACACAAAAGGCTGCAGTAGAACAACAGAGTGCTGTTTATTATTTATTAATTTAACAGCTAGGTTGCCACTTGACATTTTGAAAACTGAAGACCAGAATGATTCAAAGCGATTTTTACTTAGATGCATACCACAGCTCTGTCATTTCAAAAGGCAGGCTGGCAGCTGCAGCGTATCCCCAGATACTGTTATGGCCTATGTTGAGTCTCAATAACCTGTTAAATGTTTATGTCAGACTATTCCTTGTATTTCTGATATAAAACCATCTGATGTTTTATTTTCTTTTTAAACTCAAACATCTTCACACTAAGTAATAGGAGTAAATTGTAATAGCTGGGCAGGTCTCCTTGTATTGTCATTTGTAGGCAGACTGTCCTTGGGAGCATCACTATGAACCTTTGTTCCTTTCCCTAGCAGGAGGTTAGTTTCTGGGTGTTCAAACACACTTTCGGGTGTTTGACCTTGAGGGATGTGAATCGGGAAAGGCTACGCTATGTACGTAACAGTGAATACAAACACTTTACATGGAGCACACACAGTCACTGTTCTATGAATACTTCACACCCTCACGGGGTCAAAGGTCATCTCTGTGTTGACACCTACCTGTCAACTGACCCCCACCCTCCTGAGGTTAAGAACACACTTGAATACCGAGGTTTGTCACAGCCGGACAAGGAACGTCGGTGTGACTCGTGTTACAATGCTGCCACTCTGTGGGCTACAGACGTCATGGGCTGCTCCAGCACTTTTCTGGCAGGGACAAGCGAAGCAGAAGACAATGCTTACTCACGTACCGGGAGTAACTGTTCTGCTGTTCAACAGGACACGAACACATCTGAGAGTAACAGCACTCAATGTGCAATAAAAACACAGGCTCACCGAGGTGCTAAGTTCACTTAATTCTGCCCTACAGATCTGTTCAAAGCAGCTGTTCACTCCAAAAAGCACTGAGGGGGAAACCCCTGTGGCTCCAGATCCAAGACATCCACTTCTAGAACAAGTGAGAGACAAACTGACTTCATCTCAAAACGAAGACACTGGTCCCGTAACTCACAAGCATCATGACACTAACTTTCATTGTAACTACGCACTTCTCCTACTTTCACTAACAAACTTACTCCACGCACAAGCCCAGCTTTGGCATCCAGCCTAGACCAGCCTTACTCAGAACGCTCATCTCCAAGTGTACGGAAAATACCTCCCACTCCTGTCTATCAACAACGGACAGACAGTGAAAATGTAAGTGGTGCTTTTATACATCACCTGAATAACACTCAAGCTGGAGCACCTACACAGCAGTACCTCCTCTGGTACGAACCATTCCAACCACACAGGATGGGACAAGCAATGCTGCTCTGCACCAGCATGCCACAAGAAAACCCACCCTGGAGGTAAGGAAGAAGGATGCTGTGCTCACAGGTGCCGTTTGCAGCACTTTGCTGCTGGTGTGCTTAACTGCTCTTCAGTGAGTCTTCAAATTACAGTAACAGAGTCTGTCTCATGCTCCTCTCAGTTAACTAATAGAAAAAGCATCAATTTTACTGAATACAGTGAGCACAGTAGATAAAGTGAGCATTACACCCAGAGCCAGGCTGGCAGTTACTAATTGCTTAAATCACCTTGCTGGCTGTGTTATTAACACACTGCAACAGGTTCAGAGCTCAGTACAGAGATCAGCTCTTCAGAACAACCTGGCAAATTACCTCATTATGAGCAAGAGCATCTAGCTTAAGGATTATTCATCCCAGTGCAAATGGGTTCAACTCTTTGTTCCCAAGTGCTGATTTTATAGAGAAAAGGTAGGACTGTGCCATCCATCAGTAACATTTGCCCTGAACAGAATAACCTCAAGAAAGCATTTTTGACAGGTCAGAGTCTTCTGTAACAAAGTCTGCACTCTGCAGAGCTTTCTTTAAGCTATCTTCCCCCACATATTTTAGGCAACAGAGACTGGTAGGAACACCGTGGTTTAGCAAACAGATGCCTGAATTTCATAAAAGAATTAAAACAACATCTTCGGATTGCTGCACTGAATCATTCATTTCACCACACGTTCTGCCTTTTCCTCCTGAAGCTGCAGGTTGGAGCTTGCTTTACCTTGACTCTGTCCAAGGTGTTAAGACAACACAGGGGCTCTTGTTCAAGGAAAACAGATTAGAGTATGTCAGGAAACAGCTTAATATGGATAAACCCTTTAGACTTAGCAGCTACTGTAAATGCACACTCCCTGAAACTTCACACCAAAAGGTAGATCAACTACTGATTTTTAGGATTTGCATCCTAGAGACTTATACTCACGTTTGCTTTTGATTTCCCAGCTGACTCCAAACTTCAACTACAAAACCATCAAAATTTTCATCCTAAATAAAGGGAAACAACAACAATGTGCAGTTAATCACCAGGCTTATTCATTATGCTGCTATCAGAGATGATAATACAGTCTCAAAGCACACAATGGCTGTAGTTTTCTTGTACTACTACAGACTGAACATGCTCTGTATTCTTACACCAGAGTCATCTTCTACGCAGCATTTCAAGAAGCGAGAGAAGCACAAATTATTTAACAAACATGCAAAAGTCATAAATCTTTATTAGGTATCTATGACTTCTACTCTTACACAATAAACCAGTATCGGATTAGGAAAGCTGAGCCATTAATGAAAGGTGATTGTAAGGTGAATCACTTGACACACATTTACATGTCTAATGGGAAAAAACTCATGAGCTCTTCAGTCTGGAGATGAAAATGCTACCTTGGCACAGGCGTGATTCCAAACATCTCCCGCACTTAATCTCACTTATGATAATTTCTACCTAGCACAATCAAGGATACTGCTGTACTTGAGTACCTGTTCCTGAAGAGGCCAACTGTTAGTGAGGACCTAAAACTGATGTATCAGTTACAAATTTCAAGAAACTATTCAGTTTACCTTACATCCACCTTCCTATCGAGCACATTCAGATTTCTTGACGTTCTGTGTAGCAAGTGAGAAGACTTTCTGACTGTACTTGTCATGAGACAACCACTAAAACTGAATGTATTTTGGGTGCGACTTGTCTCGTCCTACACATGCAGAGCTCTAAACCATTAGCTAAGGGGCTTCCCAGAAAACCGTAGCAAACAGTAACCATTCCTTAAAGGAAATCCTCTTCTCTCCCAGCCTCTTAACAAACAGAACTGGTTTATCAGACCTGAGCACAGTAAGAGATACCCAGTAAGTTACTCTTAGTATTACTTATATAGCGGTTCATTAGCTCTAGCACACGGAGCCTGAACGTCCTCCTGTAACAAAGAAAACAGCCCTCTGCTCCTGTGACCCTTTTCCTGCCCATCAAAAAAACCCACTAACCAGTTTAGCCCCTGCTTAATAGATTTATCTTTTAATAGAAATTTAAAGGCAAGCGGTCTGCTCACTAGGCAACCTCCCTGAGAAGCTTATCAGGTCTCCAATTCTGCTGCAGTGACATCCAGCCTGTCAGCTCTTTGGAACTGGTGTTATCGCTCACGACTTCTAGCAGGCAAAAGTCACCGGTATAGCTGCCAACGGCAACTTAACAAGGTTATGTGGATCAGATTTGTGTAGTCTCACTTCAGACTTGCAGTTAACTGCACCTAAGTGTTGCTATACTTCCTATTTACAGGAATTGGACACATACTAGGACACACTCTTAAGAAGCCTGCCTCATTATTGTTTTGAGGAGAATTTAATTTTGTAGAATATAAACCTCCTGGAAATGAGAAAACACCCATTACAAAAGGAATCAAATAGCATCTCACACTATTTTATAAGCATTAACAAGAAGCCTTTTTACCTTGGCCAGCAGAACCATGTTCTTGGAAAGCTCCTCTATCTCATCCTCACTGCCAAAAACACTCTCGAAGTCCTGGTAAGTCCAGCCGTCAAACAAAATTCGAGGCACTATCAAGCAAAGTCATCAATCGGTAGTGAAAAGAAAGAATTTATTATCTACACACAGATATTTCTGCAGAAACACAATACAGCAGGTACAATCAGAGATGTCACTAACCAACATATGCCACGACAAAGATCATTGTTCTTTGACCAAGTTCTGCAGCACAGATAAATCGTCATTCTTCACTGTATGTTTAGTTAAAGGTCAGCACTGACACAAGTTTTAAGAAAAGATTCCTTTCCTTGAACTATCTTAATTGAACTATCACTTAGGGCACCAAGTAGAGTCTTAAAAGATCAACATGGAACAGCAATCTTTCTGTGAGCTGTGCATCTCTTCTGCCTCAGGAAGGAGACAGAAAAGTTCCCCCAAACTCTAATTTACCCTTTTGCACATGGCCCTGCATTATTGCACTCTTCTACTCATCTCAAAACACTGTAACAAATTTTTATTTTGGAAAACACCGGCACCTGAGCTCACTTAATTTCCTTTTCTAACCACACGTAGTTGGCCACAAGCCAGAAAAACTGCTGTTGGAACAGCTGGCAATCAAGCACACTGGAAAAGCCCACGACTCACACAGAGCTATGTTTGAGCCCCTCCTAACTACCAAGAACATGAAAGACTATTTTACAAGAGCCTAGAGAGATTTCAAAGGCTTTATCATCTGGCAGCTGAAGTAATTTAAAATACCTGACTGAGCATTCAATTTTTCTAATGGATATCAAGTTTTGCACTCTCTTCTGAATCAGGAAGGGTTTCACAGTTCCCCAGAATTCTTGCTGTAGACAAACGTAACAAGTCTAGCACAGAGTCATCTCTAAAGCAGTGTTTGCCACCACTGTCCCTAAAGACACACACCAGGGCACAGCCCTTGAGTTCCCAGCTTCAAGGGGAGAAGAGCCACAGCACAACTGTTCTACTCATGCAGGAAGGTCTGACTGACTTGGATTTGGGTTTTTTTCCTCTTTTTAATAAAGCAGAACCCCTGAGCAACAAGTTTGAAGACTGCTTCCCCAGGTAAGTATGTAGTGTTATACACAAGGTACCCTCCAGAAAGGGCCCTGTGACCCAGGGTTTATCTAGAGACAAGAAGTAAAGGCAAAACATTAGGGCACCAACAAGACCAACACTCCATTACCTAACCCTCTATAGTTAGCTGGTTTTACCTTCCTTCTCAAACTTCTTCTTTCATACAGCTATGCTGAGGTAACCTCCTATTCCCCCATATACACCTGGAGTGAAGCCTACCCATCTTCTGTTAGCAGTTAAAGAACTCAAAAAACAGACAAACATAAAGCAGGGGCTCACCTATTTTGATGGTTTTGGAGGATTTCCTGACATCTTTCATCCAGCCTGTCAAACAGTATCAAGAGAATAACTGCTAAAATATAAATGATGTTGACAATGACAATGTATTTTCAAGCATTCTTCAAATAATAGAGCATCGTTTCAGTAGATCTATCTTCCTGCCACAGACTGCTAGATCACAACCAACACAGATGAAACAGCCCCTGGTGCACAGGATCTGAAGCTGCTCTCCTCCACCACAGCATAACTAGCATTGACAAGTCTTACAACAGTCTCTACCCAACCCCTCCCTGAGTTAAAAACATACATGACTTCATTATTATTTAAGAACATACTAGCTGAAATCTGAACTTGCTGCCAGTTTCTTGACAGTGAAGGTAAAAATTCTCTTCAGATTAAATGTATCTTCCAGTCCCAAAACAAATTCAACCAAAGGTTTTTGCAAAGGGAAAAAAAAAACAACCCACAACAGGTTACAACAGGTAAACAACTGCACAGTGCAAACCCCACAGACTATTTCTGCCTGAACAGATACTTTGTCCCTTCCTTTTTTTTAATGGTGCAAGAGCCAATCTTTCTATTTATTCTTTGGGCAGATAAACTATTTACACTATTTACTATGGAAGCAGGTGGGGGCAGAAAGAAGTTCACTCTGAAAAAAACTCCCCCAAAAATGGAACAGATGAAAGTATTTCATGAGGCAGAGCCAGAAAAACCCACATGCATATATTGCCACAGCTACCTCGTCTGGAACGAGACCAGTAACCTCACCTGCAATGCATAAACAAAGAAAAAGAAAATAACACCTTTATCAGCGTCGTGGAGCCCAGTGAACTGGAACCTTTCCTTCCCTCTCCTTTTCACTTGTAACCAGACTGGTGAGATCAGCGTAAATTTGTTTGCAAATATTTTGGCGATGTCATAGCCATGGCTGTTCCACTTGCAAAAGAAAGGAGAAAAAACAAGTGAGAGACGCAAAAGCAAGATATTCAGATCACTTTCCTTTTGACCAATACACATCCTTTCTCACAAATGCAATCATCTGCTAGATGCCCATTTGTTAGTCTGAGGTCATTATTTTTATTTAAGTAAGAAAGTACTCCGAAAACTCAGATAGCTGCATGACAAGCAATGTTCAAATTGTGCAAATCCACCTGAACTACAGGAATTTGCATGTAGATTCCAACCATTTTGAATTTACAGACTCTGCATTTAGGTTCAAGAGAACGTAAAGGTGAAAATTTATAGGGCACTTATTTCTCTCTTGAGCAGTGTAAGACTGAAACCAGTGAAAAGCATCCTCAGAACACAAGGAAGAAACATTCATTATTCAAGAAAGGATGCTCTGAATAATGGCAGGACTGGACAGCAAGAGATCGGATACAGCTCTTTGGTTTGATAGCAGCATAAAATGTTTACTCTTTGTTTCGAAGGTTCGAGTTGGCAGCTGCATGGCCTGAGGATACTTCTAGCCCTCCTGTTCTGACTTTACTGCGACTTCACAGGGCTCGTCAAGGACAAAAGAATACTATCACCTCTGTTTTACCAGTGAGGAGAACACCAACATGACCTGGACATTCTCCAAGAGATGGATGGGAGAGCAAGGGTCTGAGACCATATGAACCCCAAGTCAGCTCTCAAAAAATCCTCTGGCAGTATTTGACCAGAAGTTCTCATTATTACAAAATGCTTTTAAAGCAAGGATGCAAGGTGGCAGATTAGCACAGTCTGCTGCAGATTCGTTCAAAGCACCAATTTTATTCATTTTATTAACTTACGGGAGTAATATATCCTAGAACATCTCCTGAGAAATGTCTTTTCTTCACGTTCTTGGAGCAGTAACTTCTGTGCTCCAGTATAATATCCTTCGCCTTTGGATCCACAACCACCAGTCCCCGGTCCTGCACGTTTTTATCAGAATGCAGCGTCTGGGGGGGTCAAAACAGCCTTTAGAACCAGCTATATGAAGCAGCCACTTTCAACAGCAACAGACTTCAAAAAGAAAAAATAAAATTAAATTAAATTAAATAATCCTATCATTAAACTCTTTGAGCACTCCTTTTAAATGATGCAGAGCAGTTTGATTTAAAACTGAAACAGGGAAGTGCTCAGAAATGATTTGTCATCTTTGGTAAACTTACTTTTACTGCATGACAAAAAGCATGTAATTAAGAAGCGGTAAGATTAAAGAGCATCATTCACCACGGGTGATGGTGCTTTGCTCTCTACTCAGTGCTTTCCAGTGTGTTACCCTCAAAATGAGAAAAAGGAGTTAGAACTTCTTAGCCCAAGATTTGGAGACGACTTTTAAAGTGGCTATATTTCAGACAGAGTGTGCTGCATTGTGGTCACTGAAGGCCAGGGTCCTGAACACCGGACTTCAAGGAAGAACTGCTTCAAATAAACCAGCACAGCTAGTTTTAGCAAACAGAAACAGGGTGAGGAGGCCTAATAAACTGGACAAGCAACAATGGGAGATGTATCTGCTTAATGAAGGATTAACTAAACTTATCACTTAAGGGAGAGGATTTTGACCATGTCTGCTTTTTACCTAATGTGCTCAGCAACACTACATACATACATCTGGTATACGGATCAGTTGTGTATATGCCTCCTCTCCACACACCTCCTTTCTCTTGCACTCCTGGGCCTTCCTGCAGTTTTGAAATAAAAACAGGCAGGAAACAGGAACATGCTCAGCAAGTTGATAGGCCTCAGCATGTTGGCTCCGCTTGCTCAGACTGCTACTGGACTCTGAATAGTTTCTGTCTGCAAAGGACCTGCTGGCTCGGTGGCTCTTGCCGGCTGGCAAGGCTGAGAACACCTTCCCTTCCACCTGGCGCTCTCGGTCCAACTACTGTTCACCCCACCCTTCCCAAGTTCCATCCAAGGGATGGAACTATGTCTCCTTTAATATGCAGGAGGGGACAAAAGCTTCCTGCTTCTGCAGCATGCGTAGGTGATAAAGCTCCAGGAGTCTACATCCTATGGGTTCCAGGAGCTAACCATCTGTGACACTCCTGTCTGCTGAAGGAAAGGACACTTCCGGGAACGCATGGCTACTTTTGACAGTGTTTTGACAGAATGAGAGTCTGTTTACCAAAGCTGAATTAGTTCACTGCGCATGTTAGAGAAGATGAGCATTTCATTTATTTCTCTTACTTTCTCTTCCATTTTTTTAGTAGCTCCTTTCTTTGCATCTGTTTTTGACAGGGTACCTTCAGCCAGCCAGCACAGCACAGTCAGAGAAAGCCAAGTGCAGAGGAGCCTCATGCTGGTTTTCCCCACGTCAAGCTTCTCCTGCCTTGAAAACATAAGAATTCAAATGTCTGTGAACAGAAGAATATAATCATTTAATTCAGTTTTCCTTTCTAAGAAAAGTCAAGCAATTGTCTTTCCTTCCGCCCTTTAGAATCAGACTTACTAAGGCAATATTGTTTAAACAGTGCTTCTGCTCTGGTAGCAAAATAACAGAGTATTTTAAGAGATTCCTAGGCTCAAACATCTTTTTTGTCCTTGTTTTAGTACATATATCACAGAGAAAGTGAGTTGGACACTTGCAGCTTCCCTTTTAAAGAATCCCTAAAAAAGTATAACATTTTACAGCTGAAACTGAGATAAATGTCTGCTGCCCAAAACAATTATCGCACCATCTTACCTTTTCTATAGCAAATAAGAGACACCATTTATTTCTGCTCCTGCCTAGCCCAGTCAGCAAGCCACAAATTAAGAGACAGAAAGAATTACAGCTATACGCTTGTAGCTATGTGCCTTTTTTCTAAGAGGTGAGAACTCTGCTTTCAATTCCTTGCCAAGTCAGTGATACACACAGAGCTGAAAAAAAAATAGGTGTTCTTTTGGTCTAGAAGAATGACCTTGACAATTTGTCCCAGCTCCAAATAAAAGAATTGAGAATTAATAGAGAATGGTTGTTTTCAGTGCTACTTAACTGCTGGCTTTACACAGGCATCAGGCTGCTGCTCATAATATGAGATTCTAATGGAGAAGAAAAAAAAGGTTACCCCTTCCCATAATTTTCTTAAGTTTTGTCAAACCTAAAAAAACTCTTACACTTCCTGTATTACTAAGAATTAACACTTCAACTACTCACTTTAAAGACTCATTTCTTCAAGGAAAAGTTACAAGACCTGTTGATCTGTTGGCATGGGTAACAAGGGCTGCCCAAGAGTATTTGGTTTCTGTACAAAACATTGGGTGAGGGATCCCACAACTGAGCACTCTGAGTACGGTGGCAGAAGGAACCTCAAAGGTTAAACTGAATTTTATGCACTGAAACTGCAGCTAGTTGAGGCCAGCAGTGGCAGTGCAGAGATGAGATCAACAAGCCAATAAACATAAGCATATCTGGATGATATTTATTGCAGGAATTAGGGATTCTGCAGGAAAACAGAGGAGAAAACAGTGAGTAGGGAATAAAGCAGATGGATGATGGCAGCAGAAGTGCTTGAAAAAAACCAACGCCACTAGCACCAAAGAAAACAGAGCATCAAAACCCTCTTGTCTAGTCAAGCCTTACAAAGGCTACAGAATAAAAGCAGAAAGCCTCCTCCTATGTCTTGGATCCAGAGGGCGGGGTAAAGGCTGAATTGCTGTACCATTTTAAATTCACTGTTAATAATAATAATGTGTTATGCTTTGACTTCAAGGTCCGCATTCTAGAAGAAGTCAGACAAAGCAGGTTACTCTTGATAGCATCTACTCTGCCCCATCTAGCTTGGCAGGATCTATAAACTACGGCGGAGGGGAACAATTGAAAGCCTGAAGAATCAATACAAGTCTTAACTATTTGAACAAGAAATCAATTCTTCCAGAATTGGTATATATTGATTTGGAGGTGTTTGATCTCACTTTCAGATACAATTAGGAACAACATCCACTTCCCTGAAGAGAAGATAATGTTTAACAGCTGAAGAACAGAAGTTTAAAAAACCATCACTGACCTCTAATGAGACATTAAAACGTGCTCTTTTCCTTGACGTGATCACACCCATCTGCTGATTATTGTTAAGCCAACATCCACCCAAATACTGACTGTGGCAAATATTGACTCTTGGTTGGAATCTTATTTTAAATGTGTTTTTTAACATCGGTTCAGTGAAAAGTAAGTAGAAAGGATTGCTCTCCTACATGATGATGAATTCGTCAAACTTTAAATGCTTTTTACAGGAACTATAAGCATGAATTCAGCAAGCTTTATAAAACTATATCCCCATCGTGTTTTTCTCCTGCAAACCTTCCTTCATAATTTTTTAAATTCTCCTCTAACTGCAATAGAACTGTATGAGCTTGGCACTGGTTTGTTTCCACGGCAAAACAGAAGCAAAATTGAAGGGCTCCTCTGTTTGTGTCCTTGTTGAACTGATACGATGGACAATTCAAGGTCTGGAACATCTTTTGACAAATGGTCTGAAGTTTTCCCCAGGTTTCTCCCTAAGCCAGGTCACGGGTTGTTCAATCCGAGACTCCACATGAGGTAACACGCTTCTAGTGAGCTGTTTTAACTGTATTTTCGAAAGAGAAAAGCTGGCACACACTGAGGCTGTCTACACTCGCCCGCCTCCCGCAGCTCCCCCCGCG
>NW_010388103.1:0-5549 GCF_000710305.1 Buceros rhinoceros silvestris | reverse complement strand
GTGACCAATTGGCGGAGGCTTTGTTTGTTGAACCGGGGATGTGGGATAAATGGGAATGTATATTTATCTGTATCTCTCCGTTCTCTCTCAGTCTTTTCCATCATCTGTCCTGCTTAGATTTAAATTATTGATTTATGGTTTTAATTGCTTTGAGCATTAAACCAATTTTGTTCCACCCCTTTAACTTAAAACCTGTTTTCCCTGGTTTTCCTTTCCTAAGCCCAGATAAGCCCATTCTATCTTATCAACTGAACTATTTCAAATCTCTTTTATTTAGTTCTCGGGTGAGTTTACACTCTTCCCAAGGCTACAGATGTCTCAAACCTTTTGGAATTCCTTTTCTTTCTAATTTTAATCTGCAACAGTTGTCTTACTCAACTCCAACTTGTCCCTTAATGTGACAGGTCTTTCCTCTTCAACTTGCAGAATGGTGAACCAGTTCTGCAATGGTACCTCATTCTTTGGGCAAAGACTTCCTGCTGCAGGTTCTTGGCATTGCAAGCTTCCAATCTCCTGCATTATTGGCCCCTCTCTGTGTGTGACTGTCCCTGTCCCAGGAGAAAGGTCTAGGCACTTCCTTAAGTTTGAGGTCTGCACTGCAGCCTTTCCATTTAGCAGCAACATATGGGTGGAGGCATCAGACACCACCAGTGCAGATGGTGCAGACCTCCCAGTTGGAGCTGCAGCCTTTGCTCTCAGATGAGCGCCCACCTTTTTGCCTCGAGAGACAGGTAGAATGAGTGCCCCTGACCTGTGCAGATTGTTGCAGAAATGTGCCCGATTGCAGGGTTAGGTGTACTTCAAGACTCTCCACTTGGCCAGTGGAATGTCCCTCCTTCGAAGAGGTCTCCTCCTGTATGGACTGATACACAAAGTGTTGCTCCACACCCTAGCTGATGCACCAAGCCCTGCTTGCCCACACTGTCCACAGCGCTTCTGGTCCATGGTGCTCCCAGAGGCTACTTTTCATGAAAGCAGGTTGAACGCTGTTACTCCTGGCCCCACCCATGCCTTATCAGCCACTCGAATGAGAGCTGCCAGCCCTGGTGGGTCTCCGAGGGAAAGAAAAAAGTGGGGAAGAATTATGAATATTCATGTCCAAAGTGTTTTAAATCATAAACAAGTGAAGAAGTCATGCACCAACCTGTAATACTCCTTTTAAACTACAGAGAAACAAACTTCGCACAGTCGTTCCTTCACACCCAGTATCTCTGTAAAAAACACTATTTTGTAGAACAGAAAATTTGGAGTATATTTCAGAAATTTAAGAAACAAATTCTAAAGCTAAGATTCCAGCTCAGGTAGTGAGCTAGAAGGTGTCTAGAAGGTAAAAATATGAGTGGAGCCGTGCTACTTCGTGATATAAAAATACATGGTATTTTATTTTTTGTGGTAATATGATGTATCTCAAGAAGCATTAGCCACTGAATATTATGATTCCTGCATTATATTGCTATAGCATGAAATGAATATTATATAATATAATCTTATTTACAATAATGGTTTAAAAAGGGTTGTCCTTCAGTAGACTTTTTGAAACATTTACTGAGAAACAGTTTCCTATGGAGATGAGAACCCTACAATCACTGAATGCCTTTCCACAGTTGCTTGACAATGCTGCTTTTTTCCTTGGACTGTCCATCTCAGGTTTAGAGTTAAACTCAGAAGTTAAACTCTTCTGCTTAGACAGTGAAGAGATCAAACCACTGCAGTTCTTAAGAGGCTAATCTGTTGCATGCCTTTGGAACTGGGAAATCAAGCTGTCGCAGACACTTGTAGAGTCTGCACTGGCAAGAAATTACTTAGATGAGATATGGTCAGACAGTCTTCAAAGTTCTCACAGGCCCTAGTAAAGAAAAAAACTACTGAAGTCATTGCCAACATAATAATGATTTGGAGAGAGAGAATTTCTCCACAAACCTTGCAATCACAATAATAAGTGAAGAGAAATAGATTGGGAATACAGTTCCATGTCCTATCTCGGCATCATGTCCTGAACCCACTACTCCACTTTCAACTATTGCCAATCCCTGATGTTTCCATAAAACAAGCAAAAAGGCAGACATAAGCCTAAAGAAAACTTGCATAATAATGACCAGGAATACATCCATTTTTGGGGAAAAAAAGTCCTTCCTGATCAACACAGAATCCTTGAAAAAACAAAGTTTTCTTTTTTAAGAATTCTTTCTCTCTTCTCTCTCTCTTTTTTTTTTTTTAATTGAACCTGAATCAACACTTTTTGAAAAATCTTGGAACAGCTTTTTACTCCAAAGTCTCTGTGTAAATACCGTTCTTGCCAATTACAGATTCCAGTGCAAGTGGGGAAACAGTACTAAATAGTTGTTTAACTGTATACTGGAGGAGCTTCCCTTGATTCCTCGTCTAAGCACTTGAAGAATCCAAGATCTTGTAGAAACCCACCTTAGACTGAAGAAAATATTTTAGTCATGAGGATTTTTAAATAAATAATTTTAACATTAAAAAAAAATCAAAACAAGATTACTTATAAAACATTTTACATTGAAAAAAGTCAAAACCTTTTTTAATTGTGAATGAATTAAATGCAAGATTTCTTTCTCAGAGTTTGTAAAGTCAAATTGATAAATTAGTAGAGCGGAAGACAAAACAAAAACAAAAATAAAACATCTCTTGTGACTGCCTACGGAGGGTGATAGGCATTCAGAAAATCCAGCAATTAAAACAACTCCTGATCAAACTCATCCACCTCATCAACATTGTTATGCTAATGCGAACAGTGGTATAGTAGATGGCACCTGGTGGAATTCCTTGCCTGAATAGAACATGGCCTGTATTTATTTTCCTCTATCACTTGTGGAAGTTGTGCTGTTATGCACAATAACTTTGTTTAATGAGGATTAATCTGTCAGAGAATTAAACACTGACAGTAGCATTGCTACCTCTTTTCTCAGAATTTTCTCGTTTTATAATCATCCATTTTCTTACATGCTTGAAATTCAGATCTCTTGCCAGTAGCTTTGGAAACCTGATCTTTTCTTTATTTTTTTCCTTAAACAAATCTGCAAACCTTCCCTCTTCTTTCACTTGTCCTTCTCAAGCTTCTTTTTTTCAATTTTCTGTCTTATTTAATCTGAGGTTACCATTAGTCACCTAAAGACATCCATTTGTCTGGGATCTTGTTTCAGTCAGTGAAGGAAGACAAGTTCTTCCAAAGAAGATGCAATTCTTTACTAACATATTTTTGTAAAGATCCGCGGCAAGTAGCAATTTCTCTGTATTAAAAGAGACCTAACCAATTAACTTGAACTTCAGCTGAGAGACAGATAAAGTTGTGTGAGATGAACCCAAACTTCAAGATCCACTTGCTAGTTTATCTTACGATGTTATTACTGACTAGAACAATCCTGGCATCTCAGTTGATCTTTCCCCTTCTTTCTAGTTCAAATCCGCTTTCAGTTTTCAGCTTTCCTCTTTACCTTTCAGCAAATGCCACCCATTTCCAGTAGCATATTCACTTTATATTTGACCACATCACCAGGACAAAATAAAGAATAAACACTTCAGACTGTGTTCTTGGCTCATTTGAGATTAATTGTCATGTATATGTGACATTCATATACCTGAAAAATAACAGCTATCCCTCAATTTCAAATGCTGTCCAATATTTCTATTTGTGATTAAATATGTTTAATAGCGGGCATTAGCATCAATTGTACGATGCTAGCATACTTGAAGCAGAATTTGAATGATACTCAGGCTATACATGAATTCAAAATAACTTGAGTTTCTTAATACATCCCTTAATGTAGGCAAAAACGGAAGAAGATACCTTCACTAAATTCAATTATCAACTTATACTTACAGACGAAAGGAGAAAAGAGGTTTTGTAGTGCAAAAATAATGAAGAATGATTATCAATCAGCTAAATTACCTGTACACAAAGTGAGATATAGAATAATTCAAGGAGACATAGAAGTCATTAGATTTCTGATAATTCTATCTCATTATCACAATAAAAACTTAGTTTGATGTTTCTCATCTCTTGATCATCAGAGAGCAAGATCCATACATAATTGATAAAAAACTGAGAAAAGCTAGATATTAGGGCAAACACTTACGTCTAAAGTTTTAAAATGCCGATGGAGTTGAAATTTGAGAAAACAGAAGAAATTATATTACTCATATGGTAAGGATTAAAAAAAAAAAAAGGAGAGAATGGATGCTAAAGTTGTTTAAATTATTTACATCCCCAAACATGTATATGATATTCAAACACATGTACCTATGCATTTCTGAAAAATCCTCAGGACACTTTTTTGAATTTTAGCTGCATGTATACTTTAAATTCTGACCTAATCGGTAATAAATGCAGCCAACAGAAATTATGAAAGAGAATGCTGTATTACTTAGCAGACAAGGTGGTAAAGAATTTAGCTAGAGGAAAAGCCACATGTGATCTTCTTGGTATCAGTTACTATTAGGAGCAAGAGCACAAAAGAATCTTGGTGCTGGTGATCAAAAGATATTGAATGTAATGCAGAGACCTAATGGATGCTTGGAGCAGCCACAAAATTCAGTGCAAGAGTTGTAACAAAGAAAATTCTAAAAAACTATCTGAATCAAAGCGATTTTCCTTACAATATATCTGGTAGAATAAAATAGATTACTTCATCAAACGGAGGAAAGAAATACAAGTAATCCTGTGTGGTTTTAAGAGATGTATGCCTAACTCCGGGGTTTTTTTACACAAAGCTAATGCATAGATTTTAGAATAATTGTGTGGAGCTTTTGGAACTAAAAACACCTCACGTTATCACTTTCTAGCTGTGAAGATACAACTTCATACTCCAAAGTCATAATGTAATCAGTGATAGGCAGAATACTTTGATTTCGCACATGTATTTACTGAATAGCTATTGACATATGGCTTCTGCCACCCACCGTTAGCAAAAGTGAATTTGTTCAAAATATTTGTTATTTATTTAAAAGATTTAAGATATTTTCATATTTTACTGTTCAGGACGTTGAAAAACTTTTTGAAAAACTCTTGTATGGCTCAAGTTGGACCATCATATGTTTTTCTCTACTTGAAGTAATCTATCTACAGCACAGTTGAGAGTTGTAAAAGGGGTCCAGTTTTAGGGGTCCCCACATCCATAATGATGGAATGCCTTGAAATCATCCTCATCATGTATCAGGTTAAAGGAAAAACAAAGAAAATTGCAAAATTCAAATACAAACAAGAAAAGATACACACATTTTTAAAGCAGATCAAAAGAAAGAATGAAGTAAAACAAAAGAAGTTACGTTTTATATCAGCTACAAGATCCCTTTATTATCTAGCTGATAATCTCTTTAATGCTCAGCTAGTCATGAGCCTGTCATTGTACAAATCTTACAATCTTCAGGTTGTTTTTATGGAATAGACCTTTCTTCAGAATATGTGTGTCAGTTTTAAGCCTCATACTCTCTGTTGTAAGGTATGTTGAGACAAATGATTATATCGATGTAAGACTAATAGTAAGCTGTTAGCATGATACTATATCTAATTATAGAACTCTGAAGCCTGG
>NW_010388102.1:2284-14980 GCF_000710305.1 Buceros rhinoceros silvestris | reverse complement strand
GGTGTGAGGCGGGCAGCGGTACCCGGGGTGCTGGTCCCAGTCGGATACTCAGGGCGGCTGCTTTCCTGGAAAGAATCAGGTCATTCAGAACAGGGCAGCGGCTCCACAGCATCCTCATCATCCTCATCTTCCTCCCGCCATGGCAGAGCTGCGGAGGAGAGAAACAGCTGCCTGTGACCCGCAGACCCCGAGCCTGCTCCCGGGAAGCCTCCTCTCCCGCACCCACCTCCCCGCGCCCCGCGGAACAGAGGTGTTCTCGCCCCGCGAAGCCACTCAGGAAGCTGAAGCGTGGCCGGTGACACCATTCTGGTGGAGGAACGCGCCAGGGGGGAGGGTCCTGCTCGGTGTTGTACTTATTGGGAGAAAGTTTCTCCATCCCCCTGCAGAAAACCTCGACACTCTTCCCTGCCCATCTGCCTTTGAGGAGCTGCTTCTCGAAAAGCACAGAAAGAGATCATACCCCTGTTATAAACGCTGAGACGAGCTCCAGCAGAGCTGCTGTACATCGCAGTTACTACAGCCTTGGTTTGAGTATACCACGCAGATACATCAGATGCTCCGTTGGGGCCATCCCCAGGACTGTGTGTGCCAGTGGTGCAGGCACGTGTCCGAGGGCTGCCCACAGCACGGAAAACGGGGCCCGTGGCTACTTTCTGGCTCAAACTAAGTTCAGGCTTTAACAACTTTCAGCCTCTTCTTAGTCAAACATACAAGCACGAGCAGGGATCAGTGTGTGCAAACTCATTTTGCCAAGTTATGTACTAATTAGGCTCCAGGCAAGCTAACATAGTTATTGTTACCATAAAAGCTGGAGCTCTGGAACAGGAGAGACCCTGGCCAAGCCAAAACAAGCTTGGGTCCTGCTTAAATCAGCGCTGTTCGCCGTTGGGTGGCCATTGGGGCTGCAGAACATGGTACACTGTACCAACCCTGGCTGCTGCACTTCTACTGCTCTACTGGAAAGAGCAAGCAAGTGCTGCTGGGGTGTACCCATGTTTTTTTGCCTTGAAAGGAGTCAGTGTCTGGTCTGGGGACATACTATTCAAGTTTGCGTCCAAACTTAGCATCTCACTGTGCGTTACTCCCACCTTGGCAGCAGATGATGTTCCCTGCACGTGCACTGCTCCTACCAGGGAAAGGTCTTCCCAAGGGCTCTCTTGCATTAGAGGAGTTGAAACATCTGCAAGGACACAAAAAGTATTTTAAAATAACCCCCCTGAATAGAAATAACCCGCCATGCTATGGCGGAATGCAGGTTCCCATTGCAGCACTGTGCTCTCCCCAGGTGCTCCCATACTGGTGCCGGTCTGAGCCAGGCGCCTGGGGGGGAACGGAAGGGGGAGACACAGCTTTTGTGTGCGATGCAGCCGATGGCTGGTGCCTCTCGCCAGCTGCAAGGGTCTGGGTGGGGTGCTCCCCACAAGCGGTTTGACGCCCTGCCCAAGAGAAGCAGGGGGGCAGAGCCCACATGCCTGGGCAATGCTGGGACGCAGGGCTCGAGTCCTGACTGGGTTTCCGTACAGCACCCTGTGCCCTTCAGGACCCTTGGCTGAGAGCGCTGGTCACCTAAGCTGGGGTTTCACAGCAGGCAGGCACTTTCCTGTGAAGGCAAAATAGGTTAGGGCACTTACCAGCGTTTAAAAGCTGGATAAACCTTACCTCTATGCTGAACCTGAAGGCCGATGAGTTCCTGCGGCTTTTTTGAGTAGGGACATAAGTGAGATGGGCAGCTGGCCAGCCCGCATTTACCACGAATCGTGGTAAGTTTATGTGGATGATTGCTCAGAAAGGTTTTAGCCTGGGCTGAGATCCCTCACTAAGCATCTTCACAGAGGTTTTGCACTTAGGCTGCATGGAGGCAGGTACCTGCTGTCAGTGCGAGGAGCGGGACAAAAGCCTCCTGCCCTCCGCTTCGAGGGCCTCAGGTCAGTAACACACGGGCTCATTTTCTGCCTCTCTCTCCACTTTTCCTCTCTTGGAGAAGTCCCCTTCTTGCTGGTCCACGGCTCCATCTCGGGTTCCCCTTGTGCTGTGCTGCTTGCAGGAAGGACCATAACTTAACAAGTGCACCTGCCTGGATGGCACAGACATCCCCAGATCACACATGCCCTGCTCGCCTCCTGACACTGCTCATCCCTCCCTTCTTGCTGTACACAGGTTTCAAGCCATGACGGTGCCTGAAGAGGGACCACCCATGGAGGAAGGAAACATTTCCCTACCTTTGGAAACTCTTACAAAATCTGCAGATAACTGAAAACAATCTTTGCTGGAGCCCAGGAGCCTCCAAGGGGTGAACCTCACCCTCTTGCCTTGCCATGCCCCCAGGCAGGCAGCAGAGGAGACCACAGGGGGAGCGAGGGAGAGCATCCAAATTCCAGAGCGATGTGCTGAACTGTGCTGGCTTTTTCAGGCTCATGACTCCTACCTTCCAGCAGTGCTGCTTCTGGGGGAGAAAACCAGCATCAGCATCTTCACCCAAGTCATTTTTTCCTACGCTGCCAAAGAACAGGTAAGTGCTGGGAGTCGTAGTCGCTCTTTCTCCATCTCTAAAGAGATGTGCAGCCTCAAAAGAGGAACACCATTAAAAGAGGGCTTTTCTCCTAGCCTGCTCTTGTCCTGTCTCAGCCATGTCCCAGGCCAGTTCAGGGACTCTTGTACCACCCCCAACGTCAGCACTGCTGCTGCATGTCCCAGCGTTGCTGATTCTCCCTGGGGCTCAGCTGCAGAGCCCTTGGTGGCTTTGGTGGAAAGAAGCACGCAGGGCTGTAGGTTGCTGGCTGGCAGCTTTGCCCCCATGGCCATGTTCCATATGACTTCCAGTCATGACTGTCTCGGCGGGGACAGGTCACGCTTACCTGTGCATTGCTGGAAACATTACAGATGAGCTCTCAGCTGCCCAATGAAGTGATTAATATTTATGCTCTGAGCCTGCTATTATTAGACATTCAGGACCAATAGACAGTGCTTTTACAGGGCTGGTAAAAGGAATCTTTGTCAGCATCTCCTTTACTGAGAGGCCTTATAAAGGTGGGTTTGAGTGGCTTTTATATGAAAAAAATATTTTGTCTCATCTTTGACTCCTTAACTCTTTGCTTAAAGCGTTAATAGCTTCATGACAGTGAGTTGCCACCTCCGTGGTGGCCTAACCTGACCCATGCTGGGCAGACCAGTTGCACAGAAGTCCCACCACACCTGGGATGTGTATGAATATGCTCACCCTGTGCAATGGCAGAAACTTTCTCCTGAAGCTTCTGGCTTCAACACAGTGAAAACAACTAAACAAAAAATATTGACCTTAAGACAACCCCAAAATCCACGTTGTCTATGCTTGGTGCCCAAACCTGCATATCCAACAGGGCTTTGTCTAACCTGGTCTTAAAAATATATATTGGTGGAGATATCCCAACCTATATCTTTTCCAGGGCTTATTTATACTGCAGCTGGAAAATTCCTCTCAATGTCTTTTCAAAAATACTGTTGTAATTTTCCCTCTATCCCCAGTGGGAGACCAATTTGCTGCCTTACTCTGTGGAAGTCTTTCATATACTTAAAGCCTTAGCTGGTCTCCCTGGTCTTCCTTCCCCTGGATTAACCAATGCCAGTTCGCTCAGTCTGCCCTTGTAGGTCAAGTTTCCAAGTCCTCTGGTGCTTCTTGCTGCCCATCTCTGGTTCCTCTCCAGTCAGGCTTTACCTTCTGATGGCCAGCCTGAAGCCTGTCCTGCCCTGAGTGGGGGGAAAGGGTTGCATGGTGTGTACATGTCCACTTCTGTATGGACTCTCCCTTTCATTTGCTTTTCTCACGGCGGGGTGGTGGCCTCAGCCTGTGTGCAGGCTGCCACGCACTGCACTGACCAAGGCTTTTTCAGTAACCCCAGTGCCCGGCCAGCCCCTCACCAGACCTCCCTGGGCAGCAGCAGCCACCAGCCCCTTCCCCGGAGAGGTGCATTGGGCAGCGTGGGGCATAATGTTGCTCAGGCCCCTTGCCCTCCCAGGCACGTTCCTCCTCCTGCCTGTCCAGGATCCTGGATTCCTGCATGGGCAGGATGAGTCTTGTTTTCTCAATTCTCGTGAGTGCACTTTCCAGGCAAAAGTGAAGAAAAACAAGAGTTAGGCCACAGTGTTTCATCACTTGGCCAGCTCCAAACGATCTCCCGGGGCTCAGGAAGCCTACCAGAGCCCATGATTCATTGTGCCTGTGTTGTATTTGTCTCTTCTTAGTGTTGGGATGTTGCTACTCAATAAAAATACGACATATTTAACTGGTAGAGGAATGGCAGACTCCAGGCAGCAGCAGCAACGAGAAGGAAGGATGGATAATCCCCGCTGGCACACGTGCAGTGTACACACAGAGCAACAATTAGGCAGGTTCAATTGTCTCGGATTGCAGTTGCAGACAACGTGACAAATGCAAGTCCACACACAGCCTGAGCTAAAAAAGGCGGATCCTTTTTTTTTTTTTTTGCTGGAAAATTCTGTGTCACTGAGTTGCCACGCTGGGAAAAAGAAATAAAATAAAATCTCACTTGGAGCCAGGATTCTGCCTGGGAATGGGTTAGCACGGATCCCAGCAGCCTATGGCCCACGTTTTCTTCTGCAGTGTCTTTCTGCACGAGTAGAGAGTTTAGGCTGGTACAGCCACCTGCAAGCTTGCCTCTCTCTTTCATCTGTCAGAGGAAGGAGAGAGGGATGGATCCTGAGCTGGGGCGTAGCTTGTTGGGGCTGCACCTCTGCTCAGCTGCCTGCCACTGACCTTGCCATGGCGAGCGGTCCAGACACCGAGTTCTACGGGGGTCTGCCAGGGTGCTGGATTTATTGCACAATCCGGCCCCTAATAAATGGTGTGAGCAAAACCCAGCGCGGCAGGTCACAGGATCTGCGCTTTTCTCAGGTGTGGTTTTGGTCAGGGTGACTGACCGCATCGGTCCTCTGCCTCTGGGGCCCCACGCCATGCCCTGGGTGCAGCACATCCCCATGACTATAGTTTTATAGTCTCACTGGGCTGTGATTATTATTTTCCAGCAATCCTGTAGGCACAGCAGTGGGGTGGAGTGGAGTATGCCCAGACACAGGTAACCCAGCCCCACTCGCTTCCAACCTTCTCCCAGACTGGCATGGGAGGAGGTTGCTCCAAAGCCAGATCATGATGCGCAGCACCACATGGATGAGAGAAATCGCACCACTCCCCTTGGAGTTACGTTCCAGCCAAGCTAAAAAGTAGCAAGTGTCCAACCATCCTCTTTGTTTTCTTCACGCAGAAGGAGGTTCAAGTCTCAACACCCAGAATGACTCCTGCAATCAGCATGCTAACATGATTGTGTACACTGCTGATGTCTGCAGCTTCTTGCAAGTAGAATATGGGGAAGAAAATGGCATTGAGCGTTAATTAGTAAGAGAAGAATTCATGCACTTTAAAGCTTAGCAGAAAAGGATCACGCAAGCCACACAACTTCAGCAGGGGAACTTGAGGTCTTGCTATCACTACAGAACCTACTGTCCTCCAAAAAGCCATTTGTAGGCTGGTTAAGTTCAAAATGCAATTGAAACATCATTAAATTACCTCTCAAACATCTGAAGCAATATTGTAATTCTGGATCCCCACCCTGCAAGACGTAAACCAATGATGGCAGCAGCAGGAGACAGTCAGATTTTCCCCTCCTAGCTGTTACAAACAGAAAGGGACGGGGCAGGACTGGTAATTTTTCACAAACTCATTTCCCGGAGGTGAGGCATACCACAGCCCCGTCAGCGTTCAGGAAGAGGAGGATGTCTTCCTTGGGTCTCAGCCAACTGTCTGGGAGGTCAAGGATGAGCCTAAGGAATTTCCCTGGACAAGAGCGGCTGTTCCCCAGTCCATGCTCACGGGCGAGAGAAGAGACTCCTCCTTGCAGAGCTCTGCTTTATTTCTCATGGATGCTTGTTTTTTCAAGCCAGCAGGAAGAGTGCAGTTGCCTGAAGCCGCTATGTGGTCAGAATTCATTCCTTTGGGTCCCCAGAGGTTGATGGCCACCTTTTAAAGAGCTCCTGCCTGCAGAAGAGCTGCCCTTTGCTCTGCAGACACGGGAGGATAGCCATCACACCTGAGACTGACCATCAGCAGTCCCTGGTCAGACTTTGGTTGAAGCTACCCGTAAAACATTGCTTTTGTTAGAGACTTTGGTGAGTAATACAGGTATTTTTGCAGTCCCTCGTGCTGCTCCCTGCGCCAGCAGGCCATGGCTGGGCAGCTGCAGCAGGAGGAGCAGCTCTCAGCCTGCCTGCACCCACTGCTACCTGCCTCCTTGGCCCAGCCCCAAGAGTAGCCCTTAGTCTGCTTCTGTGCAAAATCAGCCCAAATTTGCCTGACTTTGCAATGAAGAAAGTGAGGAGTTTTCACAGGCTCTGGTCTACCACTGTCTGGGGTTTCTTAGAGTTTGCTTTTGGGTTTTTTTTTGGCAGGGGGTGGGGGAAGCAACAGTCTTCCCCATGAAGGTCAGCTGCACAGCCTTGAAGCAGTAACATCAAACCCCTTGACTCTCATCTCCGTGCTGTAAACCATCACGGGTCAAAGATAAAAGCACATCAGGGCACCGTGACCGTGTCAGAAGTTTTGCAGGGTCATTTTCCCTCTTCCAGAGGAAGATTCTGAGCCAGAAACTGCTTTTACAGGCAAGTTTTAATTTTGTTCTCTTGTCCCTCTTGAACTGCACACAAACCACATGGCTCAAAAACGAAATGAGCCTCGTCTGGGGCTGGCTGAATCATCCTGTTTGATTGTCAGTCTTAGTAATTAGACTGTGTGCACTAAACTGTTTCATTACAAGGCACTCCAGAGTTAGACCCTTGAAGAAAAGAGCAGGCACTTCAGCCAATCTTGTCAGCACCTGCTGTTAGTGATAACGTAACGTTCTAATGAAAACCAAGAACCCCAGCGTGGAAACTGCTTAATTGCGAGTGTTTTTCTTGATGGAATTTAATAAAAATATTTTTCTTTTTAGAAAAAAAAAAACACCCAGCAAAAAAAACTTAGTTAACTGAAAAATAAGTTCAACAAAACATTTTCAAGTAGTTCTCATCAGGACACGTAACTCCCCACCACTCCTCAGAGTCACGGACCAATGCACGAAGGCTCTATGAGCCTTCTCCTACAGAGGAGATGTTCCAGCCCAGCCCAGAATTAAGAAACGCTGGAACCAGCAGAGCTGCTTCAAGCTCTGCCTGGTGTATGTATGTGCAGAGTAGAAGAACTGGGAGCTTATCTGAGCTGAACTCAACCCAGTAAGTCTAAGAAACTGTTAAAGATACATCAAAACTCAGCAGGCGGCCTTAGCAGAAAGCACCGTTTCCAGGTTCATCTGGACCACAGAGTGTTTCTGTTCCTGCTGTGCAATCCCAGGGTAAGGCAGGAGTGCTCCCAGTTCCTCACCCACAGCAAAGAGAGCCAGTGATGAGGGGCCTCGCACAGGCTTGCGTCCTTGCGCAGGGGGTTCTCAAGCCGATTGATCAAGTTGTCCGGCTCACTACAGTGAGGCTGAAGCTAAAGGATGTATTAGACAAGATTTAAGAAGAGAAATCATCATTTCCCTGCCTTTTTAGAGAACTCATGACAAGCCAACTGACTTTGAAAGGTCCAAATGTTTAAATCCCATTTAATTATTGTATGTGTACCTGCATCCTTAACACACTTTACACCTTAAGATCCTGAACTGATCTGCAAACTAATTAATTGCCTTTTCAAGCTGCAAATGTGGAAGTTCAGGGGCAGATTTTACAGCCCTCACAGGTGCTGATCCATGCTCATGTGTGCGAGAAGTTCAGCCACAGTCCCAGCGAGGTATTGCTCAATGCAGCCACAGATGCCACAGATTCTGCATTTTTAAGATTTCCAGAGAACTGGTGGGGTAGTGAGAGGTCTTTGGTCTCTCATTTGTCATGGTTCACTGGAAACACAAGGTTACCCCATTCTGATTCTGGAGCCTTCTATTTAGGGGATTGTAAGATCAACAAGTAAAATTCTTTCATGTTAGGTCTTGAGGTTGATTTCCCAAAGAGGTGCAAGAAGAGGTTGTTTGAAGGGTGCTGGAAATGCTGATGATAGCATGTCCTGCACCACACGTAAGAGGACAGGGAGTCCTCGGTTGAGAAATTACACTAGAGGAGGCAAGGATACCAACAGGACTCAACGATCTGGCATGCTGACTTTTTAATCTGTGCCCAAAATAGGACTAAAAATTGCTCATGCAGTGCCTGCTTCAGCAGTGCCTGGAAAGGCACCTTCCAGGAGCGCTGATGCTCGTGACACTTGGCTGCGCTTGCAGCATCACAGCAGAATTTCCTCCAAACCAGCCCTGATGTGACAAACTGGGAAGTGGGACTGAGACCATGCTCACCCTGAGCCCCAAGCCTCATGACTTGATAAAATATCTAGAATTTCTTCTACTAGAAGCGTAGCACGGAGGTTGTCAGGACAGGTTGCCAGTCCATTACTGCAATTTAATATCAAGATGCACCTTTATTGGGGCTGGTTTCCAAACTACTCCAAGGGGAGAAATCTGTTGTTGCTCCAGTGACTGGCAGCCACACAACTGACAAGAAAGGCAGCGTGGCTACAGTCATGCGTGTTGCCCTAGCCTGGTTGTAGGAGAGAAAGGAAAGCACCCAAACCCCTTTCCAGCCGCCAGTACCCACCTCTCCTGCGGGGTTTGCTGCCTGTATGGTGCCAGTTAAGAGCGCAAGACAAACAGCAGTGGATTTACACAAGGGAGTAGCACCCCCAAGCTGATGGCTGTTCTCTTTCAGCCTCTACCAGCAGCAGAGGGAATAAAGCATTTGCCTCCGTACCATTTCAACAGCTCAGTGTCACCAGCCAATTCAGGTCTCGCACCTCCCTGGCCAGTGCCATGGGGGTAGCCAGACTTTGACATTCTCTGACACCAGCAAGAACAGGCTCCTCTTTGCCGCAGTGATCCACCATTGCCACTTAGCTGACAAGGATAACTGGGGTTTTCCCTCTTTAAAATTGGCAGCATGCTGAATTTTTTAGAGAGACATCTGTCCTTCACCATTGTCACAAGGGACTCACCCAATAGCACTAGTTACTATGTGACTGCTGGGTTTCTCAGGAAAAATTTGGGAAAGAGAAGGTGGTAAAAAGAGCAGAAGGAAAAAAAAGAGCAGCACCTCCAGACAGAGAAGTGTGGCTCTACTAATGCCACGCAATTGGTGCCACAGGGACCCAGCAGATATCCAGTACTTCCCTTTTGAAACACCAGCAGGTCAACTAATCAAAGTAACCGACGTAAAATATTTGAAATCTAGGTTATGCTGGTTACACCCAGGCGTCAGGATCCAAAGAAAACCTTCCCTCTTCCCATCGTCCTGCAAAGCGCAGGCTCTGATGGCTGATCTACCTGTGCCTCAGCCCTCCCACTTCCTCCACGCTTCCCTTCTTCCCGAAGAGGGTGAGGAGATGCTGCAGGGGAGGATGAGGAGGGGTCAGCTGCAGCCAGGCTGTCCTGGCACCGGGAGGGACCGTTCCCCATGCAGGTACTGAAGGGCTCAAGGTGCAGAGGAGAGCTCTAGCAAGTGGGTGCGGGGGAGCTGCTGAATGCTGTGGATGGCAAACCCTGCTCTGCAGGGCGAGCACCAGCACTGGAGCACTTATGGCAAAGCACAGGGTCCCTAAAAGCACTGGAGCAGCTCTGGGCACCCACAGCCTCCTGGAAAGTGTGCAGCTGAGGCACGAGATAAGTGATGTTTATACTACTGAAGGACAACATATACAGGATTCTTCTCTGGCCTTGGGATCCGAGATAAATAAGGAGTCAGGGCAAATAAAGATGTCACTGGTTGATAATGTATGCACAGGAATGTCCAGACAATGGTTTATACTGACTCTGGTATATTTGCTGATGCAAAAATACAAGAAAAGCATTTGGGACGCCACCCTCCTTCCTCCGCAAGACACCTCGCCTGTGCCATTTGCTCCAGTTTGCTTTAGAAGTGTTCAGGTGAGGGTCTGTGGGTGCCAGTTATTTTGCTAGTGTGGCAGCAAAGGCAGGAGAGCAGAGCGCTGGTGTGACCAGTTGGGGTGCAAAGCTGCCCTTGCTTACAGGGATGCTTTTCTAAGCTCTCTCGTCTACGGCTGGTGTGGTTACCTGTTCAGACTGCCCTGATGCAGAGAGGTCTCCAGCCCACAGCCCTGACTGACTCTGGCATGGAGGGCTGTGTTCAAAGCACAGCCTGGTCACCACCCTCCTGACCTTCGCTGTACAGCACAACTCCCTGTCTGCAGATGGCCATGCCTGCAAAGCAGTCGCACGCCTTGGTTTGAACCAACAACCCTTGGCTCTTCATCCCCTCACTTGTAGGTGCCAGCTGAGCTCTGCCAGACCCACGGCAGGGCAAGGCAGGGGCAGGATTTGTATCCTCTGCAATAGCTTTCATACAAAGAGGGTGCACCTCCTCGTACAAAGGAGGGACCACCTCATGCAGAAGTTGGAAAATCGAACAAAGATACCGGCTCCTCTTGGTGTTGACTTAAAAGCTGTTGTCTCCTTTCCAGCTCACTGAGCATTGCCGGAGCCTCCCAGCCTGCGTATCTCTGGTTGTAATTATCACACCAGGAGCACAGGGTGATTGCTGCTGCTTTCAATCTAATCCCTCCTCGGAAACTGCAAGAGAGATCTTGCTAAAGTTGAGGAAAACATCTTCCATTCCCTGTTTGTTTCCTTCCCTGCTTCACTCTCCAGCCTCTGAAGCATGAAGACTGCATCATGGGTGCTTCAGCTTGTTCTTAAAACAGTCTCTGTCTCATCCACTGCTTCCTGCAAGACTGTCCCCAATTACTTTCACCTTAATTTTTCGTAGCGCTAACGATAACCCTATCTGCACGCCACATCACCTTTCCATGTGTTGTTTTTATGCCTGCCTTCTCACCAGCCCTTCACTGTGAACATCGCTTTCTGAAGCCTTTCCGAAGCTGCAGGCACCTGGAGGGGCCTCCCCTGCCTCGTGCAGCACGGTGCCCCTTGCCCACGCTCTCCCTGCCAGGCTGGCTTCACTGCTTACTTGTTGTCCATTTCAACCTCTGAATGGCCCCGTTTCCATCTAGGCATGGGCAGAATCACTGGCACAGAATTTCTGTCAATGACATCGGCCAAATCCCTCTTCAGTGTGAAGCGGTGGCTCTCCAGGCTTGGCAGGAGCAGGCATGAGCACCATCATGGCCAGCTCAGAAGCTCGGCATCCTCTGACCTCATGCCCTCCTCCCGTCTCCCACAGTCCTTTGGCTGATGCAGAGGTATGCATGCTGCAGGCCAAGTCCTCTCCTCCTTGAGAGGAGAGGATGGCAGCAAAGGCAGCGCTCCCTTCCCGAGGCGGCGCCAAGGCAAGATAAGAGGTTGTACTGATCCTCTGTCAGCCACGACCACCTATGGGCTTGTGGTCCCTGTGAGAGCTGCACAGCAGTTCATCCCAAGTTGGAAGCTGCCATCTGAAGGAAGATTTTGTGACTCCAAAAGGAGGGAGGAGAGCAACGATGTGGAATCCAAGTGCTTCAGGAGATGTCAGACGATGCAGTGCTCCTTGCACTGAGCAGATGTTCCCCACCACTCCTCCCAGCACGTCTGCATGAGCACAGGACCCCCAGGAACAAGGTCACCCCTCAAAAGGTAGTGCCGTGGCTAACTTTCTAATTAGCAGAGAGGCGCAGAGGATCTGCCCTTGCAGCCTGCCTGGCTCAGCCCTCCCTTGTCCTGCATCCTCCCTCACCACTATTTGCTTAGAAATCCCCCAGGCCAGTGAAGAAGAAAAATTACATGTGTCTGAACACTTAAACAAGGGAAAAGCTCAGACCGAGCCTGGCTACTCCAGTCTGCGAGGGTGTCCTTAAAGGTGTCCTTCCACCTGCAAAGCCCACAGACCTGCTCTGCCCCTCAACACGTTCGCTGATGCAGATGAGCCATCTTTCATGGTAACTGTCCTTTCCACCTGTTCTGGAACTTTATCCTTCCATCTGTTGCTGTACAGACACCTACTGAAATTCACAAACACCAGCTCTAGACGGGAGTTATTGCTGGTCCCTCTCAGCCCACATCTCCTGCACCTCCTCCAAGACAGGACTTCAGAATAGGATGTGACCCAAGAGCTGCTTACATAAGGGTGTGTGAAGGGGAAGCGGTGAACTGAGAGAAGATCTCCAGGAAATGAGGTTCTCAAAGGAAGATGATTTCTGCATTACCTGCAATAACACAGGAAGCAAAACTCACTATTAGGTAAGGACAGCTGACAGCTCTGCGTTTCCTCAATGGCCAAACGAGCTGTAAAGGGAGATTAAGCCTTTTACCACTTCCTGTTTTCATGGTGGCATGGTGCATCCCCCATTGTGCCCTGGCAGGACAATCAGCCCCTCGTTTACTGCAGGGGGTGGTGAAGGCAGCTGTCCCCACCAGGAAGATGTCCAGTCAGCGGCCGTCACCATGCAGCAGCAGAACGGACCCCAGGGCCCACGTGTCTGCTTGGAACAAGGGAGCTGCCCTTGACATCACCTGCTTTGGAAGGAAAGTCCAGCTGTTCTCAAGTCTTACAAGGTGTTGGCAAAAGGCCGCCTGCAGTTGTTGGCCTCATTCCTCCTGCCTGCGAGTTTACTCAGAGCGAAAGGGCCAAGGTTAGCAGAGATCCACATGGACGGATTTATAGAAGGGGGGCGCTGTTTGCAGG
>NW_010388102.1:631-1910 GCF_000710305.1 Buceros rhinoceros silvestris | reverse complement strand
TGTTAGAGCAGCTGTTGTTATTTCAGTGGCAGCAGCCTGAGAGAACCATGCAAATCTTCCCCTGCATTATATGAACGACCCACCCTAACCCCAACGCAAAGTCCCTCCTGGTGACCGTGATGCTGCACGGTACCGAAGGTGCAGGTGTAAACACAGAGATGGAAACCGGTGGGAAAAGCAGAGGTGGCAGACAGATAATGTGGAAGAGAGTAGCTGTAAAACCCAACCTACCTCAGCTGCCCCTAAATACTTGTGACAGTTGGAAAAGATTCAAGGAAAAACTTCAGCTTTTCAAGGAGGCAGATGGAGCCTGGAAGGGAAGATGAATAAAATCCACATTTTTTTATTTAATGCTTCTAAATCAGAGGCATTAGTTCTGTTCCAAAGTTGGAAAGACCAAGTGGAGAACTTAAGCGGAGAACTGTAAGCAGGTTATTGTACTGTGCTACATGGATTTTAAAGATATAGATTGAACTTTGAAAAATATTTGCTTTAGGAGAAACAAAGTTGGAAAGACCAAGTGGAGAACTTAAGCGGAGAACTGTAAGCAGGTTATTGTACTGTGCTACATGGATTTTAAAGATATAGATTGAACTTCGAAAAATATTCGCTTTAGGAGAAACAAAAGGGGGAGGAAACATGTGAAGAAGCTTTTATACACAGCACGGAGACAGCCCAACTAAATGTGCTCTTTGGGAGGACGGGGGAATCCTTGACTCAGGTTGTAACGGCCTCAGAAATGTCGAAGGGAGGAAGGGATTGTCAGGATATTCCTTCTCAAAAATAGAAACCCACAGCTGGAATGGGGCTGGAATCACCCGCAGCTGGAACCCACAGCTGGAACCTGCAGCACGTGGATGAGAGGGGCTGCAGGCTGGGTAGGAAAGCAGGGCGATGTCATGGCAGACCAGCACGGAAAGCACGGGAACACACCGGAAGAAGGCAGAAATAGCAGCACAGAGGAAACGCTTCTTGCAAAATTCACACCGAGCGAAAAGGCAGGAAACCATCTGAAGGAGCGCACAGATGGTGGGGACAAAAACAGGCCAGGGCAGAGCCTACCTACGGGCAGAGCTGCCGCGTTCACAAGTGGCAAGGCTGATTCTCATAAACCTGAAACGAAATAAAGAATTGTGCTGTGGAGAAATAAATCACAGGAACAGAGCACACAGGGAAGAGGAGCCTGGTAGCTCTGTACGGGGAGGAATGGAGGGGTAGGAGGGGTTCACCAACAGCAAAGATTTCCTGACGAGATTTGCTCAAGGGGTGGTTGCCTCCT
>NW_010388102.1:0-494 GCF_000710305.1 Buceros rhinoceros silvestris | reverse complement strand
ATTGCAAGGGAGGGAAGGCAACTCCAAGATACGCCGGACACCACTGAGCCATCCATACACTGCATGGAGGGCGATGGCTCCTGCTGATGGCTACTGAGCGGGAGTCAAAAGAGCTCCCCAACAGGGTGTCTGATGCTGAGGAGATGCCGTAGTCCTGCTGATGTCCCCTTGCTTGGTGCCGGCTGTCCAAGGCAGTCAGTGCAGGTGCCACTTCTCAGGTCTCCTCAGAGACAGGAGGGGGTTGAGAGCCTGACCAGCCTGCCCGATGCGCATACCCCCAGAGAAACATATCTCTGGTGCCTAGACATAACCTGAGGGTATGGTTAAAGTAATCAGCTCAAAGAAAAATGAGCACAGAGTATGTTCCTTTCCTACAGCAAATAAAAGGGTGGTGTCCTTGGCCTGTGTTCAGAGCTAGCCAAGTATGCAAACCAAACACGTCCCCCTGCTTAGAGTAAGAGCTACATGTTGGTGTATCATTCTAGCAGAAATTA
>NW_010388101.1:8959-13912 GCF_000710305.1 Buceros rhinoceros silvestris | reverse complement strand
CGGACAGAACTTCACTTTCTCCGCCCGGGACTGCAGCTGCACAAAGCCCGAGGCCAGGCATCACTCCCACCTTCGCCGTTGGCTGCCTGCCCAGAGACTGACCCTGAAACAGGATTCTGGTTATCTAAGTTCTCTCTTCTTCGGTTTTTTTCCTCTTTTCTCGGTTTCTGCATATGTATATGTAGTGAATAGTTGTGTGGATTTATTGTTTATTAAAAGTTTGTTTCAGTTCCGAATGCAGACCAAGGTGTGAATTTCTTCCTTCCCCTTTAAACTCCTTTTGTCTCTAGCCAGACAAAAGAGAATTGTTAAGGGATTCGAGGAGTTATTAAAGTTATTATTACTCGGTCCCTCGACCCTTAACAACCCTGCACTGCCAAGTTACCAGTAAACCATGTCCCTAAGCACCACATCTAGACGTCTTTTAAATACTTCCAGGGATGGGGACTCCACCACTGCCCTGGGCAGGGACACTGGCAGATGCCACCTTGCAAAAGGGATCTCCTGGCCCACAATCAGGCGCTGAAAAAGGGCACAGGCAGACTAATATCCTCACAGGTCAAATGAAGAGGAGCATTATAACCCGCCAGTTGAAGCTCCCTGTGTGCAGGATGGTCTTGGTATGAACTAAAACCAGCAATGAATTAAACAGGCAGTGGAGCACACTCAGCCACCTACCCCGAATGTACCAGCTTCAGTCCCTTTGCTGTGTATCTGAGGTTGTACTGCACGTATCTGTATTAAACCCCAGACAGGCACTGCATACTCTTCCCCAAACCCTGTACCTGTTTGCTCTGGAAGCATGACAGGTTTGCCCTGAGAAACGGGGGGTAACTGAACCAGTGGACCCTCCTTGTACAGCACAAAAGGGCCACAAACCTCACTTGGACCATTTTCACTAACTCCGCAGTTTTAGGGGCCGCTTTTGTGACTGTTGAAGAAGGATCTCTTTTCTCAGAAGAGAGGACCCAGCCTAGGGGGAGCACCTCTGCATCTTATCCTCTGGACTTCACTAACTTTAAACAAAAAGTTAATGCCTACTTTACTGCAAAAGTGGCTGAAAAATGCAGTGCTTTCTGATGCTTTGGCAGCAACAACTAGATGAAAGAAAATTAGGAGCAGCTTCAGCTCCTGAAGGAGAACTTCAGGTCAAACGACTACATAACAGTTTTAACAGCCCATGATGTTTTCTTGGTTGAATGAACAATTTCATGGACTAGAAGAGCCACACGTCCTACGTTCACCCATATCCGGGAAAGATTACCGTCTTTGGTCCAGACAGCCACAAGAGGTCTAGCCTCCAGTCATAGCTGGGTTTGCAACCAAAATGGGAAGATTACTACCAAGTGAAGCGGAAGACCAGCTATCACAGAATTTTTTACATGCCACCTTGGCAAACTGAATTACAAACCTATTTATCCTTCAACAAAAGAAAGTTGTCCTAGATGTGATATGAATTTAATAATGAAGTTAATTTCAAAGTAGTTTGTACCTGGGTATGCTGTAAAAACACTAACACAATCAAAGTAACTGCTGATCACAGCAGCATCAAACCTTAACTTAATATTAATAAAGCCAAATCATCCCTCAGGGGAAACCTTGTAAGTACTTCAACTGTATTTTGTCATTTGACTATTGAACAGAAACCACAGTTAATTTGCTTAAATACCAGAAGTACCAGAAGGAATTTTACTCGTTTATTATTTTACTCAAATAATAAAAATCAAATATTCTGCATTCCAGAGGTGTCTAGATGTGCATGAGAGATAACAAAAAGCTAGAAAGAAATATCAAAATTTGTTCAATGAATTGCGATAGAACTGTCAGACCTATTGAAAAATATACAAAAAAGTTCAGTCAAGTTTCACATGGAGCGTTAATAAAGACTCGTAAAATCTGGTATCTCTGAATAACCTAACCAGTTCTGCATCCACACCTGGAAGAAGTGGGAATCTCATCAGATGAAGTGGTTTGATACATGTTAGTGAACACTTCTGTACTGAAAACAAAACCAAGAATTTACAGTCAGTCTATGGAGAACTGTTTATCAACTTCAATTGTTTTGCTCTTGAAAAGGAAATCTTAAATACATGTTAATTTTTTACAAAAACACTGCTTGATAGAATGACAAAATAAAGATCCAGTTCTGAGGAACGATATAGTTAGGGTGCTAAGGGGGGAGCTGTAGGAAGCAAAAATTCAGAAAATACACCTTAACCTAAAAGTACCCTCAGGGTACTTTTATATCTGTATCTCCAGTTTCCTTGGTGATAATGCATTCTGTACACACACAGTTCAAGATCAGTAATTTTAAAAGTTCAGTGTTTGATCTCTCCTCAAAAGGCAAGTCCCACAATCAAGTAGCATGTCAGCCTGAGAATTACCCACATACACACAAAGATTCATAATTATGGATTTTCCTCACAATAGCTAAACTAGTCTGCACTGAACTGTGTCATCAGCCAGAATCCAAAAGCAGATTCCGGACATCTGATCGCTATGAGCAAGCGATCAGCCCCAAATTTAACACTGCACGGAACTGCTTCTCATCAGCCTAAAACCTCAACACAAAGCTACCAGAGGGATTCTTCTGTCACACTAGAGTTATCAAACACAGGAAAGAACTGCTGTTTCACAGTGCAGAACACCCCTTGCCCAGTTTAGTCCTTATTTTCATGTGCAGGAGAAATGCTAAAAGCATACAAAATCTATGCAAATAGCACCAGAACAAACACTCCTCTGCTCAGCCTGCCTCCCACTGATGCCACCAGCAGAACCCACCGGCTGTGAGGCACTAACACACAGTGACAGAGGAATCTCACAGCACTGCATTGCTTTCCTCCACGTGTGCTCCTTCACAGAGACAGAAGGGACTGTAGCGTGGTAACTACTAAGTGAATTATTAAAATGTCACATGCATCATAAAAATTCATAATACAATATGCATTTTTAATGAATAAAGATGAAAAGAGTGTTTTTTTCCATACTAAAACTTACAAGAATAAAAACTCAGATACCCCCCAGCGGAAACAAGCAGCAATTGCTGGCATGTTGGTGAAAAAGGTCTTAATTTGTCACAGACATGTCCTAGCAGCACAATGATGTGTTGGCTCCCACCCTGCGAATGCAATTATTTTTGCAAAAATGAGTCACTTTACATTCTGAAGCTATATAAATAATTACAATTCAATTAAATTTGTCAAAATACATAAGCACAGGACTCTACAACATTAAAGACTGTGCTTTACTTCACACAGTTTCAAATCTGTGCACATAAGAGAACCTCATCACTTTGCCCAAAGGATGTGAGGCACCAGGAACTCTACCCAAAGGTGGAAAATCACATGGCAGGAACTCAGGGCTGGCAAATTAGCTCATGGTGTTTGTAACACCTTCCACTACCAAAGCCCTGAGTTAAAAGAAATTCAACAGTTGGCATCAGTGATTCAAACAATGATTAAACTTAGCAGGGAGATCACTCTTTAGGCAAATAGCACTGATTCTAACTTCGTATTCGCAGGGATTCATGTCAGCCAAACAATGTTCATGGGTTTTTTCCTAAATGCCTGTCTACGTTTAGCCCATATCCAGGGCTAAACTCTAGCAGTTGCTCTATCACCCGATGACCCCTCCCCAGCAGAGAAGGGGGAACAGGAAAAGGGAGAGAAGACAGAATCATTTTATTTTGTGCACTATCCTTAAACTATTCTTCAGAAAAAAACAAAAGTACTTATGAATACTCTCAATCTCACACAGTCTCGTATAGAGACACTCGATCTGACTTACTCCTTCACTTGCACAAATGCAGAATCACAGAATCATTTTGGTTGGAAGAGATGTTTAAGATCATCAAGTCTGAGACTCACGTGTTGAAATGAAAATGGATTTATTGAAACAGCCAAACTAACACCAAATGCCAACAAAAAGTACACAAAATTATACTCAGCCCAGTGAACGTACAGTGGTCACAATAAACAGGAAAACTGTCCTCAGGAGCAGAATGGTAAGCAAGCCCCTCCAGGGATAGGGAGAAGCAGGAAGGGGGAGAAGAGGAGCAGCAGAATCACAAGAAACCCCTGTCCTTAGGAAACTTGCCTCTTTAGAAAAAGTGCGGTATTTCTGGTGTGGGATACACCCGTGAGCCAGCTCGGGTCAGCTGCCCTGGCTGACTCAAAACTGCTGATGGCCTGCAGACCGTGGCTGGCCTATGATTCTGACCCAGCAAAACCAGGACAATGACTTTTATCTTCACTAATAGGTCATAGGGATCCATTACATCTTTATAAAAACTTAACCTAAATTTTCCAGTGGCTTTTGCATAAGTTAATAAGAAGACATTAAATATCTGACAAAAAATAAAAATGGGAAAAAAAAAACAAACATGTCAACTTTTTTTTTTTCCATTTTATTGACCAGTAAATCTTTCAGGCTGAAGGCATTGTTGTTACAGGTCATATTTAGCATGAAAAAGTGTTTCCTAAGCATGAGGCAGTCTGCCACTCTGCTGTTTGCCACTCCATCCATTTGTCCTTGCCTGGCGCTGACCACCTGCAATTAATTTTAGCCAGAGGAGAAAAAGTTCCGGAAAATCTTCCAAGTTCTCCAAGGATCAGCAGTTAGGCATTTGGGGATCATAAGAGCACCTATAAAACAAGATTGTATCGTCTGGGCATTCAAAATGACAAACAGTTTCTTGCTGGCAAGAAAGCTAGACTTTATTGGGAAAACACAAACTTGGAAAAACCTGGAAAAAATAACAGTAGATGAAACTGAACACCCTCCAGCGTACACTGGCAAAGGGCCTGACCTAGTCTGGCCCCAGACAGTAGCTAGAGTAGCTAGAAAGGTATTCCCCTTTCTGGAGAGACCATGCTGAGGAAGATGACTCAGCACCCCCCAGGTGGAGGGAAAGTAAAGCTGTTGCCTTTGATGGATATTTCAGTTTGATATTTG
>NW_010388101.1:290-8838 GCF_000710305.1 Buceros rhinoceros silvestris | reverse complement strand
TTCTAGTAGCTGGGGCAGTGCTGTGTTTAGGATTTAGGTTGTGAATAACCTTGATAACACACTGATGATTTAGCTGTTGCTAAGCCATGTTTATTCTAAGTCAAGGACTTTTCAGCCTCTCATAGTGCCCTGCCTGCAGAAGGTGGGAGTGCACAAGGAGCTGGAAGGGGCCAGAGTGAGGACAGCTGACCCAAATGAACCACTGAGGTATTCCATACCATATTACATCGTGCCCAGTATACAAACGGAGGGTTGTCCAGAAGGAGCGGATCACTGCTTGGGAACTGCCTGGGCATCTGTCAGCAGGTCATGAGCAATTGCGTTGTGTATCACTTGTTGGTCTTGGGTTTTATTTCTCCCTCTTTTTGCTATATTAATTATCATTATTATTATTGTGTCTTATTTTAGTTATTAACCTGTTCCTATCTCAACCTGTGAGTTTTACTGCTTTTTTTTGATTCTCCTCCCCATCCCACTGTGGTGGGGAGCAGTGGGAGAACAGCTGTGTGATACTTCATCAGTATCATGGGATTAAACCATGACAGGATTGCACTGTCTGCTCCATCTGGGAAGAAAGGCCTCTGTATGATTCAGGCACTGAACAGCAGTGCCTGGGACATCTTCTACCTGAACTGATCAGCAACTGTCCTTGCTAATTGCATTCACTGCTGGCTACTTTTTGCTGTGACCACTGCAGTGCCATACAGCTCTGTCATCAAGGGATCGAGGGCAGATACCATCCTCACAGAATCTGTATTTCAAAACAGAAAATGTTTTCCATGGAGTCTTTTCCTGTCCTTTAAAATACAAGCAAAAAACCCCTTCCCACAGCCAACAAAACTCTACGATTTTAAACTGCAGACTACAGCAAGCACCACATCTTCCTTCAGCAAATTTACATCTGCTCTTCTCAGCAGGGCTGAGCAAAGTCATAAGCCACCACCCACTGCCAAAGCAAGCCTGATGCACTTCACATGCTTTCACATGTTCTTGGACAGACGTCTCATCTCATAATCCTTATGAGGACAATCTTTATGCACCTACTCAAGTGCAGCTCCCAGGCCCTGAGAGGCAATGCCATTACATCCAATGAAGAATAGAGCCTTCAGGGGAAATCAAAGATTTATCCTGGTGTCATGCCATAAAATCACAACCCGTTAGACCAACACCTCCTAAAGCAGATATAACTCCTGCTGACTGCACTGCACCCAAAAAATAAGCAAACAATTGAAAAGTTTGATAAGCTAATGCAAAACATTTAGTTTTCCATGTAAGGATAGTAAGAATGTGAATCCTGTTGATGAAATCTTCAGAAGGAAAAGTGGGAAGATTTTGACAGAATCCCACCTAAGATATTTCATGTCCACATGCAAATGACAGCCAGTACTGTGCCTAATCTCTTCTGTCCCTTCACAGTACTGTTTTGAAACTAGAGGAAAAAATGACAGCAAAAATTTGAGGAGAAGAAAAAGTGCCGATAATTATGTCATTCAGCATCCTTTGTGAAATAAAAGATCAAAATAATAAAATTTATCACTGAGAGATCTTCTGCTGAAATTTTTCGGCTACGAGGTAATTCATCTTTTCAGCACTACTTCCTGTTTCAGAGGACCTGAGCATCCTGCCTTTTTGGCTTGCATTGCTTTTAGATTTTTACCATTTATTTTTCATCAGTCCAACTGCCTTCATTTGGATAGGCCAATATTGACTTACTCTCTCCACCCAGGGAATGAAAATTGAACAGATTTCCTTCCATTATCCAATATCCATCCTTTCTGTATTAGAAGAAATGAACATCTTGCAGGGAGAGAGAGAGAAACAAGGGCCAATCCATTTTTCAGGGTTAAGTATTTTGAAAAGTCATGTAAGATCTGATTAGGTGGGAAAGCACCTTACAGTCCTCTATCAATTAGACAGGTTGTGGGTTTTTTGTTGTTTTTGTGGGGTTTTTGGTTTTTTGGTTTTTTTAAGAATCCAAAATATCCAGATCTTGGAGGAAATATTTTCAACTTTCAGATGAAGATGGTTCTTTTTTTCTTCTCTTTATAGGATTAGACAATGATACAACTTTATCTATAAAAGAACAATAAATGTCTGAGACCTTGATAAGGACATTATCCACACACCAACAACAGACTATACATGGCTTTAAAATTCTGCTTGTTCTCCAAACAGTTATAAACTAACTAGACAGATTAGAATCCCTGCCTGCGAATCAACTCTTTTTCCTTTTTTCTTCATTTAGGTTCAGCACAAGACCTTGAATAAATCAGAAGATGAAGAAGGGTCAGTTACAGGCCAGGGGTGCTTGTTGCCCTGCCTGACCTGCACAAGCCATTCATTTCCCTTTGTTTCGCCCATCTGTAAAACATGGTCATTTCTTATGCTCAGTAGTTCCGGCATTGCAGCGTATATCATGAGGACAACTCAGATTTCTAAAGCACTTCAGGTCTGGCAGGCAGCAAGGGCAATGAAAGTGTTGAAAAGTGGTTTTGTGTAGTTTCATAAATTGGCTGCCCTGGCATCTTAGCATTTCCTTGTATTCTCTTGAACAGCACCCTCATCATAAAAGTACAGAATGCTCATTCCAAAAATCAAATACTTCTTAAAATACTTTTACCCAGTGGGTAAAAAGAAGCTAGGAACAAAATCTCATTTCTCTAAAATAAGCAAATGTTATCAATTATTATAGTTAGACAGCCAGACAGTGTCTGAAGATGTCAAAGAGCAGTACTGTACGTCTTAAAGATAAAACTTACTACTGCTTTTAAGTTCTAGAGTATTCTGGGAATGCTGGCTTTAGGCATGCATATACTATAGCATTTTCAGTCACAGAAGCATTAATAAATAATGCTTATGTGTTTGTATATTGCTAGCTTTTCACAAATTTATTAGATTAACCACTACTTTACCAGAGGTGATGTACAGCGGGTATTTTTATGATTGCTGCAATAACACAAAGCTATATTTGGCAAGACACGTATTTAGGTTAGACTGACCTCCTTCTAAAGAAAACTGGAGAGGGTGAAGTATTGCAAGCTCATAAATGCATATTTCTGAGACATTTAAACATATTCTCAAAAATTAATCTAATTACTGACCTCAACATCATAAAAGGACAGACTATGAGAGCTCAGAACACAAGTTCACCACCACCTCCTACAAGTTTCAGTTAACTGGTATTCAACTGCACCAATAATCTCTGCACACAGCTAAGGTCCAATACTGATTACTGTCTGAATGATACAGGAATCCATATGGATTCACCTTTACAACTTTACGCTATTGGTAAGGTTTGTGCTTATTACATTTCATATACAGCACAGCAACTGATACTACATGTAGGTGTTTTAGTGAGAAGCAAACAGGCTGCAGAAAGCCCTAGTATGTCCTAATGCTTGGAGCAAAGATGTCAAATGCACATTCAAAAAAGGGTTCTGAGCTCCAGGCAAATCAAAGCTTATTAAGCATATAAATACATTTTATTAACTAGAAACAACTTCTGTAAAATATTTTAAATCTTTACTTGCTTTTCTTTCTAGATGTTTGAATGCCTATGTTATAATCATTAAAGAAACTGTAATTTAGAAATGAGGGAGAGTAAAACCCTACCTACAACACAACCCCCCGCCATGTTTAAAGACTTAATTTCTCCCACACTGAGGAAATGCAACATTTGTATATGTTTGCTTTGATGATGAGAAAGCTTCTCTTCCTCTGATCATAAATCAACGCTGGAGCCTCAGGCCTGATATGAGGACAATGCAACCCCCTCTGCAGCGCACAAGGTTCGTAAGCTCTCCAGTCCCTCAGGATCGCAGATGCCACACTGCAAGCACTCGGAAGAGAGACATCTTTAACTTGGGCAGAGCCTGGTCCAGTGAGCCTCCTGCAATGCAGTATTCACACTCATGCAACTCTAGCACTGAGGAAGGAGCTGTTGGGATTAATCTTCTAAAAAATGGCACAGCATCACCGTAGTGAGTGGAGCTGCAGTTGGGCATCATTACCTATCTGCGCCAGCAGCCTGCAGCTAGAGATCAGCTGCTCCCACCAGCAACCTTGTATCAGAGCTGCTGCAGAATCATATGCCCCAGGTCACCTCAGGAGAAGAAGATACAGTTTTGGGCTTGGAACACAAGCCCAGAAGACAAATAAGAGTATAAAGTCCAGGACCACGAAACACCCATAAAGCTGGGATGACCCCAGGCTGTGAGCTTGAGCCAGCGGTGGAGCAGTTGTCATTGTGAAGATGGGCAGTAAAGAGCCAACAGTCCTGGATGCCATATTCTGGACAGGTGTGCTGCTGCACGTAACCACAGAGAGCACTTTGATTGTCATCTGAAAAATCAGTCAGGCACTTCTGAGTGACCCAGGTCTCGCTGTGCCACTGAAACCCAACATTCTTTTTATCTTGGTCTATTAAGCATTAATGAGAAGCTTCTCCTTCTGCATCAGCTGGGAAACAGTTTTGCCTGGAGCTGCCAGTGCACTGTGCCAGCCAAAAAAGAAAGACATAGGCTTCCTGCAGGGACATTGTCCTTATCATCTAACTTGACAAGACAACTGTGACCGGAGCAGGCTGGCCTTAGGAAGGGTACATAGGTTGATTGTAAAGACAGTTTTTATTCTTCACACAGAGTTGCAGTTAAATTGGAATTGGTCTAGTTGAACACTTGTCTGACTGGCAACGTCAATTCCTTTGGCTGTTTTCTGATCTTTCAATTCAACTCTACCCATTCACAGAATAAAATGTTATATAAATACACAGACTTTTCCTGCAGCGTTTCTGTAGTCTTTCCAGAATAACCTAGATCGGGTTAGGCACACAGCCCAAGAGCATTGCGCCCCTTGATCCTAAGGCTGATGCATGAGGAGGAAGACAAGTAGAGTTCCACTAACCGTTTGAGATGAAGGCTTTCAGCACAACACACAGTGATTGCAGTGACATAGGCTTGGTTTAGACCTAGGAAAAGAAGACGTGCATACAACTTTCCTTTGCCCTGCAGGAAAAGAAGAGACTGAGCGTACATTTTCCCTAGGAACGGGCTTTCTGCAGAGCTGGAGTCCCAGGGGAAGAAGGCACCTTCAGCTGGGTCACAAAGATTCCTTAAAATAAACTTTGCGTCTGGCCAGTCCCCTAAAAAAATCAGCAGTTAGATGATTTTTGCTTTTTATTCCTCAGTACTAAATAGGAATGAGTTTTTTTCCACTAAGTGCACGAGACCCACATTCTGAGCTTTCCTGCAGTAACATTCAGTCACAGTCTGACAACATCTTCAAATGACAGTCTTATTGTTTTAAATATTGTTGTAAAAAGAGATGGAAATACGTGTCAGACTCAGTTCCAGATTAAAAGTTATGTCTGCAAGAGTCAGTTGCAGGGGGAGGAATAACTCAAGATAGATGTAGAATATGACTGTGAAGATGTTCTTCCACTTTGTCAGATAACACCAGTCATCATTTGCTCTCATCCAGCCCAAGGCCATTGAGAGACCAGAATCACTGATCATTCTGTAGACTGGGAAATCCAGTTCATCTGCCCTCTTATAGAACGGCTGGCTCACAGATTTTGTAATCTGCTAGTTAGAATTCCTTATTCAATGAGTGCTTCCCGATCACTAGACTGTAAGAAAAAAGAATCCTAGGAAGAAGACAAGGTTTGGAAGAGAGCCAGGAGCTCCAAAAAGCAGGGTTGACAGCTAAATAGCCAACTGGGGATGGAAAGACCAAGCACAGTGATTTAAAGAAAAAAAAAACCCAACAACCCCGAACTGTTTTCTCTAGTAGGTAATTAGCAGTAGCCTCAACAAGGAAAAAATATAGGCATTTTTCTAAAGAAAAGCAATACCACAGTGGGGTCCCTTCAAGATTCCCATTGCGTAATTGTGGAGAGGGGCCTCCTTTAAGTTCAGGGAAGGACTGGAACTCTTAACACCTTATAGCTCAGGTGCTGTGCTGCATAATTGGATTTCTGACAGCATAGGTAAAGCTAATGTGAGCTGCCCTGACACAAAACACCTTCAGACTTTGACCCCGTTGCTTAAGCAGTAACTGCAGACACATTTTGTTACCAAGCACAAGGGAGTTTTCTGATAGGTTTCATTGTTTATACTGTAAAACATTTCAGCACTGTACCTGAGTCGTAAGGTCTTCTCCAGTGAGATGCCTCCATTCAAGATACTCCTGGACCAGATCATTTTTCTGTCAAAAGCAGAGAGATTATGCCTAATTATTTCCTGCTGTCCTCTCTGTGTCTTTTTTATTCTGTTAAACAAACAGACAGTGTTTGGTATATGAGTAAGAAATGTAGTGTAACAGAAAATATGCCAGAGAGGAAATGATTACTAATCACTGCTTTTTGCCCAAGACAGCTAAAATGACCTATTTCCTCAGCTCATCAGCTGAGCAAACTGCTGACTTCAAGATGTGAGAAACTGTACTTCTTCTTTGGTTTAAAAACAATTTTGTTTCTGTAATGAGCAAATACGACCCAGGCTGAAAGAAAAGCACAAAAGAACTACATTCATCCCATAAACAGAAGATATGAATGAGAAGCAGACAGACAAACCTAAAACTTAGCCTAAAGGTTTATTAAATAAGTTTAATGATTTTAATATACAGGACTCAAGAGAGCATCCATTAGGTTAACATTCACCCAGGACATTCCAGTACATGTTCGGAAGTAAAGTGTAAACTACTCTTGAAATAAAACTGTAATATTGCTTTGGGCAACAGGAAGATAAAAAAGCTAATCAGAGCTCTCAAACGACCAATCAGATGATAATTAATTACAGATGTAAGTGGACTGATTCATTATCTGCTGGAGTTAAAAAGTATCAACTACCTCATGAACATATAACAACCCTCCAGATGGAAATGCTCCTCTCACACTCCATTAAACTACCGTGGTGTCTCAGTATTTCCAGGACTGAACATAATTTTGTGACAAAGTAATTAATCACTAGGTATGCTTTATAGTTAGCACTGTGAGCCACGCAATGTCCAAATGTTTTGATTCAGGAAGCTTTAATTTTGTGGTTGCTTGTTTTTGCCAGGAATGAGAGAAGGTAGTACTCAAACATCAGTTCACCCAAAAATTTCAAATGGCAAGTCAAACTAATATATTTGCAAGTGGCTTTGGGGCTTCCCTTTTACTTTTCTTTGACAGAAGAACAGCACTAAAGGTTTCTTCCCCTAAAAAAATAAATTCCTCTAAACCGAAACAAAATAGAGAAACTTTCTTGAGAAAATTAGTGAAAGTACATAGCTGTAAAAAATAGTCTTCCATAATTTCAGCTACAAGTTGTTCTCAGATCCACAGCAAGAAGGAATGACCTCATTTCCAACAAAATCCAGTCCTATCAGGATGAAATTAGTTACTCAGAACACAGTTATCTAAAACCAAATACAGCATCCAGAAGATGGAATTTAATACTGAATTAACACTTTGAACTATATCCACCCTTATCCTCAAAAGCCATGAGACTTGCTTGAAAAAAAGGGACCTACTATGCAGATCATCTACAACTTACATGTAAGCATATGCACAGGCAGGTAATTCAGCTCCATGCAAGCAAACAAGCAAAGCAAGGCGGCGGGTGTAAGGCCCCTGCATCTACATGACAGTTTCTACTTCAGTTCATTTAGTCTAGTTGGTTGGAGACTGAACATTCCCCTTCGTGCACACGGTTTGAAGCTGTCTGATGGACCAACCACTGGTCCATCTGAAGAGGATTAGATCTTCCATGGGATGATGAAGATTTGGTGCTGTTAACTAAAAGACACACTCTGGCAATCACAACTCTTGCTTGCCTCCTCTTGGTTTATTGTCCTCTCCTGCCTTGCACTGCTCCACTCCATCACCCCCAGGACACCATGTCTGTGGCATTTTAAATCATCTACAGGACAAAGGCAAGTTCGAACTCTCGTAAGCTTTTGAATTTGTTCCTGTGCGCCCACAAGGGAGGCTGTGCCAGCTTAAGGGCTGCTAGGTGAGGCAAACTCCAGTAGCAGGAGGGAGAAAAGCTCCAGGAACAGCTGGAGCTGACTTTGTGGAGTCAACGCGGGAGCCAGGGTCTCTGCCGCTCCAACCTCACGCCACAGACTGTCATCTGCCTGTCAGGGACTTTCAGAGCTCACCTCCTGTTGACTCTGCAGAACAAATGGAATGGCTCTTGGTCTCAGGAACATTTTTAGTACAGGAGTCTTTGGGTGAGAAAGGCTGCCCACCACTCCTCTGCTGGCCACAGCTCCTCTGAATATCAGATACAGGCATCTGATTCCTCACAGGGCTTCCACCTTCCTGAAATATTTGCCAATACTCCTTGAAGGTGACACCACAACCCTAATGCCCCGCGGAAACTCAATTACAACAAAACCCTGAAGTCCCATTGTAGGTTTGGACATGCTGTGAAACTTCCACAATGCATTCAGAAGGGGGTTGCTTTCTCTTCTTTCCCCCACCCCTTACGCTGACAGAGCCTCGTGGTTTGTCAAGGCCGTGGGTCAGAAAGCAACCTGTGCTCTCCGACGGAGGACCCTGCTG
>NW_010388101.1:0-206 GCF_000710305.1 Buceros rhinoceros silvestris | reverse complement strand
CAAACCGCCCTGGGAGCCACAAACACATCCTGTTGTCCGGGACTCGGGTAGAGGCTTTTAAAAATGAAGACGCTGCGTTGGCAAACGTTCACCATGTGTTCATTTCAAGTGTTTGACCAGAAGAAAAGCTGTGCATCTTGATTATCCGCATCGTTAAGGACCCTCGCCTTCCCTGTAGCTCCACAAGCGCCCCAGCACGAGGCCCG
>NW_010388100.1:7814-8408 GCF_000710305.1 Buceros rhinoceros silvestris | reverse complement strand
GTCACTGTCCCTGGGTCCAGCTCCTGGGAGTTATTTGCAGATCGCCCAAAGAAGAGGAGCAGAGCAGGGCGCTGTGCTTGCCCGGGCACAGCCCGTGGCCTGAGGCTCTTAACGCAGCAGCTGGGCCACTGCAGAGGAGACGAGGGAGCCCTCACCACCCCAAATCGTGTTGGGGCTTCGGCTGCCCCTGCGGGTCCGGCGGGTGTCCCCAGCAGTGCCTTACCTGACAGGTCCTGCCCTGACATCACGGCACGTCCTGCACCTCCCGTCTTTCTCCTTACTGGTCAGCGTTGCCTCCGGGTGCAGCTCCTTGCCAGGCTCATCGTCCCCAATGGAGGGGAAGGGAAAGTCCAGGCTGAGCACGGGGGGAGCCGGGGACCAAAGAGAGCCCCAGCCTGTGCAGGGGGTGCCAGCGAGCTGCTAACACTGCCTTGGGCTGGGGGCCAGCACAGCAGCTCCTGAGCTAACGCAGGCCACCACATCACCCTGCAACCACGGTGCACCCTGGAAAACCTCCTGGCCCAGCAGAAGTGGAGCTTCTCCACGGCAGAGGCGGTGAGGACTGGGGGGCTGTGGGAGTCACCTCCAGCCACA
>NW_010388100.1:6811-7477 GCF_000710305.1 Buceros rhinoceros silvestris | reverse complement strand
ACAAGCGTCAATCCCTTCAGAAGGTCAAGCTGGAAAAGCGACACAAGCCAGAACCCAGCCAGTGGCGCTGCTGAGGGGGCGGCAGAGAACGGGGGACCACCGTGCGGGAGAGAGAATGTCACGAGCGCAGCCGCCAGATCCCACCTCTGCCTAGTGCCCTGCCGGGAGGGGTTTTAACCTGAGGGGTTGCGAGTGCTCAGAAGTGACAACCTGGAACTGCAGCCTGTGTCCTTCGTGCTGAGAGCCGGCTTTGTCCTGCTCGAAGAGATCGGCCGCCACCAGGAGTCAAGCTCCAGCACGACTCTCCCCGTCCAGCAGGCAGCAGATTCGGCACCACGGCTGGCTCTGACTGCGGCGTAAGCCAGTCAGACATGGGGAGGGCTTCCTGCTTCAGTCCTCCTCCTCCTCCTCCTCCCACCACGCACCAGGACCTTGATCCCATGCCAGGAACACCTGCAGGCGAGGTGAGGCCGGAGCGGACCGCAGGCGCTGCAGCCGTTGCTGTTGCTGCTCTGCTCTCTCCGGCCCCAGTTTGCGGGCGCTGGGTTTGTCGGTGAGATTTGCTTTGTTTGCTGCCTGCTCGCTGCGTTAGCAGCAGCAGCCGTGGAAGCACCAGCCTTCTGGCCTTGGCCAGGCGCCGTGGGAGGAGGCTGTGGCTGGTTTGAG
>NW_010388100.1:0-6761 GCF_000710305.1 Buceros rhinoceros silvestris | reverse complement strand
GAGGAACGACGCGCCTCCTTGAAGGGTCCGCTCGCCGTGGGAGGAGTCTGTGGCTGCTTGCAGCACCCTGAGAAAGCAGCTGGTGCCGCCGTGCCTGGCCGTGTTCTCCAGCCTGGTGTCGGCAGGACCCCGCTCTGCCACCACCTTCCACTCCAGGGTTTAGGGCTCCGACACGCAGCTTTGAGGGGGCAGGAACCCCCACAACGGACTCTGCAGGGAGCAGGCAGGGGGCCGGTTTGTGGCGCTGCGAAAATAAAAGCTAGTTGTTCTTCAATAAAGCTTTTTGACTGGATTCAGACACTTCCCTGCGTAGAAAGAGGGTCTGCGTGGTGAACAAGCCATCGCAGTGTGCACTGGAGGGGGTTGTTTTTAGAAAGAAGAATCAACCAAACAAGTGTCCCAGCAGTGTGAACAGCGGGAGCACCGATGGGAGACCGGGGGAGCTGCTCCAGTGAGGCACCACGTGCACCCGCACTCACCCCGTTCCAGACAGGGGCCCCGCAGTGTCCCCAGGAGCTGGAGGGCAGCAGAGCTCGGTGCTTCGCCTCACAGCAGGTACAGCCAGGGCAAGAGCGGGCAGTTCCTAAAGGATTTAATCAGTCTCGTGGGTGACTCTAGGCTTGCTTTATTCAACAGCTCAGAGCTGGGCCATCACCTCCGTGAGTGGCAAAGGACTCAGTGCACACTCTTAGTAGATGGAGTTTTCTTTTCTAACTTTATGTCACCAGGTGAAGTCCTCGGTGTTCTTCCATAGATCCTCAGTTCCTCGTTCTTCATTGATCAAAAGTTCTATTCAATTCCTTTGTTTCAGAAAATATCATATTCTTCATTTCATTTCTTCCAAGTCTGTCCCGGTTGCCTCAGTCCTCAGCTGCTCGGGACACAGGATGAGGATCATCTTCGAAATTCTAGGAAAACTTGGGTTGTTCTATTATTTTCTACGTCTACTCCAAACAGATAACCTTAAAATTCATCTATTCTAAGTTAATCAACGATCTAACCTTTGAGTAGAGCCAAACTGCTGTTTATTAAGCGTGACCGGGGTTCAGGCCAGCCCTGGTAAGGGCTATACAAGAGTAAACGAGCAGCTTTTGTTTCACACACCTGTATCAATCACTAAAACAATATTCTATTCTCTAACGTTGCAAACAGTAGGAGGTTTAAGGCTTATGATTAATTCTTTTAGAGCAGTGCACCAGGAACGTGCTCTCTGGTGCTTGGTTTCCTAAACACTGGTCTGGTTAACGCTCACGGAGCTGGTTAGAGGTGTTTCCCCTGCCATGGTGGGGGCATAGCCCACCCGAGGGATTCACAGTCTGCCCCGGGGCTGGCAGGGGAAGGGGCAGCCGGAGGCAGCAGTTATGAGGGGACGCTCTGGGGCCATAGGAGAGGTTCCTCTCCAGCCTGCCCAGGACACCGCGGGTGTCCCAGCCCCCACCCAGGAAACCCGGGACTGCCTGAAGCCTCAGAGGAGGAGTGGGGTGGAGGAAGGGGATTGCCTGGGCACCAGTGGGGAGCTGGCCGGACTAGACAAGGAGGTGCGTGCACACATCCGGGGGGGCTTAGGGACCAACCCCCCTTTCCAGAGCCTGCGAGGAAGCAGAGAAGGGTTAAAGCTTCCTCTCCTCACTGCTTTTTCTGCTTGATTACCCTACTGCCACGCTGTCAGCCAGAATGAATGTCTGATAGAAGCTCACCCTCCACCACTTTGGCAACAGAGCTGAAGTCACTCTGTAAAGCCCCAAGACCAGCACTCGGCCAGATCCCTTAAGGCTTTCACCGACCTTCTCTCCTGGACGCGACCCCATCCCACAGGCACAGCAGCCACGCTCCATCCGTGCACGTGCCGCCCTGCACTCCACAGGCACGCTCAGCAGCTGCCTGAAGAGCGCTGGCCTTCACACCAGCATCCACCAGCGGGGACGTGCCCCACTGCCCGGCGGGGAAGCTGCAGTGCTCCGTGCGCTCCAGGCTGGGGCTGCGCCTCCCAAGGACGGGCACACATGGACAGGGCCACGCACAAAGGCGGGAAGGAGTGCGCTGGGTGCAGACAGAAATGAGGAGCCTGGGGGTGTGTGGAGGGACTCCACTGCCTCCTTCCGCTGCGCCAGGTCTCCTGCACATCTCGGCAAACAGCTGCTAACAGCCGGGAGGCTGTCCAAGGGGCCGTGTGCGGGAGCGTGCTGGCAGTGGAGTGGGGCTCGTTGCCCCACAGGCTGCTGCCCCTTTCTGAGGCAGGCTGGGATGTTTCGTACCTGTCCTGCCCAGGTTCTGTAACGCATTTGCAAAGTGATCTGAGTTTCATACTGCAGCCTGGGCTGTTGCGAGGCTCCCCAGCCTGCTGGTGTCATGGCAAATGGACCTTCTTTGGCATCTGTCCCCCCCAAGGACCACTTCACACGAACGGTCTGTCACCAGCTGCTGGTTGTATCCATTACCTTTCCTTCAGCTCCGCTCCTTCTGCCCTTTGCTGCTCCACGGTGATGCCTTCAGAATGAGCAAAGAGCTCTTCAATGGACTTCAAAGTGCTCTTCAAAGTACTTGATCTGACAGCCGCACTACGGTCTCTGATCATAGCAGCGTCCCTTCGGCCTCTTTCAGACTGGCAGAAGGTGAGCACTGCCTCCAGCCTTACAACCAGGTCACTTATCCCTGAAACCTCATGATAATCCCTTTACATGTCGGCTGTGCAGAGGTGGCACCCAGCTGCTCAGTCCTGAAGGGACACTACGCCTCTCTTACCCTGTGACCACACACCTGGACAGCGGTAGGAAAAATACAAGTGTCTCCAAAAATACATCCCTGTCCCTAAACAACCAGTGGACAAACATTTGCATTCTTTGGCTTCCCGCGCCGTGTGCCCATTCAGGTGGCAGAGCGAAGGTGGACGCAGCAGCGCTGCCTGACAGAGCAGCAAACTGCAGGTACGCAAACGTCCGTATTAATCGGGCAAAATTCGCCCTTTAAATGCAGCCGAGGTTCTGCTTTCTAAATGGTGCTGAACTGGATGTCCGTGTCCTGGAAAACAGCACTGCAGACACACGCGCTCCAGCAGAGCTCACCACCTGCCAGCGTCCCGCCCCGTTCAGGGCTTCAGAGGATCACCTCCAGAGCAGAAACCGAGCGCTTGGCGCACACCGGCTCCTGCTGACCTGTGGAGTCCTGCTCGTCCGCAGGGCCTCCGTGTCTGCACAGGGAGCAGGGCGGCAGAAGTCTCTCCCTGGTCACAGCTCTCTCCCGTGGCCCTTCTGTCACAGCCACGCTTAAAGTAGTGTCTTGCAGTGGCTGGTCCTGTTGGCTCCTTGGGCAGCAAATACAGAGCCAAGACCCTCCAGGCAGGAGAGGCTTGTTGTGGTGATGTAGAGCAGTGGCCTCCAAACCTTTGTGACTGCACACCCCATCAGTGAGGACACCGTGAGTACACATCCCAGGAGCTGCACATCCATTTATTTATACATTATCTACGGGTTCTGCTGCAGTTACAGCATTTCCTTCCCGCACCCCAAAGGATCGCCTTGAGCACCCGCGGGGTACGCCCATCCCGCTTCGGAGGCTCGCCAGCAGCTAAACCCTGCTGCTGGTTGCTCTGGGCTGAGCCCTCTTGTAACCTCTAGTTCCTACATCAGAAGTGTGGACACTGCTTTGGTCCAGGCTCGCTCTTCAGCAAAGCCAAGTGGCTGCTCAGCGGGTATTTGTAGAGGAGAGAGGGACACCACTGGAGGGAGGAGTGAGGGTGTTCCGTGTTGGGAGGGGAAGGAAGAGTTTAAGGAGGACTGTCGAATGGCTCCTTAAGAAACATCCTGACGCCACAGTCCACCAGGTCTTGTGGGTCCATTGTGGTACTCAGACTAAATCGGGGTTTCTGTAAGAAGGAAGAGGACAGAGAGGGAAGAAAAGGATGCTGCTAATAATAATAATGGCACTGTACCATCTGACAGCTGTGCGTCAGGGCAGCACGACATTGCCGGGGGTTGAACTCCTGCAAACCCCTCCTGGGCTGCAGGGCAGCGTCCAGCTCCGTCAGCCATCGTGCTGCACTCCTCGGCCACGGCCCGTTCAGCCACGGTTTTTACAGAACCACGTGGAAGGACAAACACCAACAATTGAAATAGCTTCGTCTCGAGCAGACAAGGGGTGGCACGAAGGAGAGAAAAGCACAGGCTGCGTCTTGGATAGGGACATGGTGAGTGCGGTAAAACACCCAACTGCAACAGCCCAACGCAGATGTGTAGAGCCCTGCAACGGCTTCGCGAAACCAGCTCGTCCCTGTTTGGGGCGGGTGAACAGGAGCTCTGCTGGGACACAGGAAACACTCTCTTTTGCTGGGAACTAAGAATTAGCTGCGGGCTGGCAGAAGCCGTGTAGATCGGTCGCTTTTGAGGGAAGAGGAGACAGGACCCAGAACCGACAATCCAAACAAAGCCGCTTTCTCTGCCTTTTACTCTCACGAATGCTCCTCGCTTGGAGGGGAAAAACCTCCAACGAAGTGCCTGGTCCCTCTGTTTCCCTCGCTCCTTTCTTTGTGGGCACTAATGCAGGTCAGCAGCTGTCAGGTCCTTGGGGGCAGTAATTGTAGCCAGACATTTCATGCCAAGAGAAGAAGAGCAGCAGGCAAGGGGGGAGCGGGTGGCCAGGGAGCTCCTCTCCCAGGTCTGCGTACCCTGCAGAGCTGCACACGGGGGAGCACAGGAGAAGGGACCTGGGAATTATTCAGGGCTGGCAACTGACCATCAGGCTTAGAGCTGTGAGACATATCCGTACGCCAGGTGCCTCTCTGGTACTTTACAAGTGTCCCATCAGCAGTGAGAAATGAGGGAGGTCTCAACATCCCTCGTACTGCAAAAGCGTGGGGAAAAGAAAAAAAAAAGCATCGTCCCCTCAGGAGAGAGAAGCCCTTCAGCAATAAATAGACTTGCAGGCTTTCTTTTTTTTTTCTGTCTAGCAGCGTGAAGCAGTATGGCCACACGCCACTTCTCTGCGCATTTGGTCATCGGGAAGTGCCCAACTAGATCACTCCGGTCCAGAGAAGACGGTCACAGCCGTGGGCACAGAAAGCAACGTCCCCAAAGCAGAGGCACTGCTCGAGGCCCCTGGTTCCCCGCCCAGGGGCTGCGCCACGCTGTCTGAATGAAGCCGGTCCTGGGAGCAGCCCTGGACCCCGAGTGCCTGCACAACTCATTGAGCAGCCACAGAACACACTGGCAAAACCCGCCGCTGCTGGCACAGGCACCGAGCCAGCGGGACTGGCTTCATGGATTGCAACCAGGGCTCGTGGCCTTCCCTTCGAGCGGACCGGAGCCTTAAAGGAGCCAGGGAAGACACTTTCTCCCTGGGTTTCTTCCACAAAGAAAGGTATTGCTCTGCCCTCCCGCTTTCTGCAGAGATGTGCCTCCCTTTGGCATCTGCAGGAGCAGCAGGGGGGCTTCAGAGACCATCTCAGCTCAGAAGCTCAGCCAGCTGCCGGCAGCGGACCCGGGAAATTGATGGTTTGTACCACTACACCCGATCAGGAGCTGCCAAGAGCTCCTGAAGGACCTCCACAGCTCCACAGCTCCACAGCTGCCCACCCAGGGAGCACCAGAAAGGGTCACTTGTTGTTGTGATGCATCTCAGGAGGCTTCTGTCTGCTTGCATTCTCCAGAACCTGCTGACAGCGCTGCAAACCACGGCACTATTCAGCGTCCTTCCTGACCGCCGCTGGCTCGATGTCAGCTGCTCACTAGGTGCCAGGAGACATTACTCAACGCAGGAGAATGAAAATTGTTACTGGCAAGAGTTTTTTGCCACCGGGGTTTCGGACTCGTTTCATTTTGCCAAGGGTTTGGGTTGTCAAGCTGCTTTTTTCATTTTTGGTTCATGTAAAGTTTCATTTGGGCTGGTTGTCACCATGTGCACTGAGGGGTCCTCGTCCGAGTAGTAGAGAGCGATCAGGTCTCCCCCAAGCCTCCTCTTCTCCAGACTAAACAACCTGAGGTCCACCAGCTGCTCATCGTAAGACTTGCTCTCCAGACCCTTCACCAGCTTCACTGCCCTTCTCTGAACCCACTCCAGCCCCTCAACGTCCTTCTTGAAGTGAGGGGCCCAAAACTGGACACAGCACTCAAGGTGTGGCCTCACCAGTGCCCAGTACAGGGGGACAATCCCTGCCCTGCTCCTGCTGGCCACACCAGTGCTGATACAAGCCAGGAGGCCGTTGGCCTTCTGCGCCACCAGGGCACACTGCTGGCTCATGTTCAGCTGCTGTCAACCAACACCCCCAGCGCCTTTTCCCCAGGCACTTTCCAGCTGCTCTTCCCCAGCCCGGAGCACTGCAGGGGGTTGCTGTGGCCAAGTGCAGAACCTCGGACAATTGGCCTCGGTCAATGGTCTCCCAGAAAAACCATCACGGGGATAGGAAACCATGGTGGGACTGGGAAACCCGCCCTGAGGAGAGGAAACCATCACCATGGTGGGAAACCGTTGAGATGGGCCGTGTTTGTGGTGTGAAAGACCAAACCATCCCATGACTGCCTGCAGCAGGTGACGGCATAATGGTCACCATGGGGACGGAGCCCCCAGAAGCCTCGTTGCCCCCGACAATCCCCACTGTGACCAACTGCCATGGCAGGTACAGCAGCAGGCTCCCACCTCTCCTGGTGCTCCTGCCCTCCAGGTAACCCGCAGCCGGCTCTGCCCCACAGCATCTCACCCCATCACCCCTCCTTGCTTCCCCCAGCAGAGTGGTTCCGCCTCCGGCTGCCAGTGGCGTGCGAGGTGCCTGG
>NW_010388099.1:31484-32932 GCF_000710305.1 Buceros rhinoceros silvestris | reverse complement strand
GCAGCGGGAATGGGCTGCCCAACCCGCTGCTGCTTCCCTCTCTGAGGGGAAGGGGCCTGTGGGGAGCCGCTGTCGGTTGTCGCTGACGGTTCCCCCCGAGTCACGTAGAGACCCCCCTCGAGAGCCTGAGCCCATAAACCCTACGGCCCTGGTTTGACCAAAAAGAGGTGAGGAAGGGCTCCGTCTTAAATGCATCACGTATTTTAGTGCTAATTCTACCGACGGACGCAGAAATTAGTAGTTCCGAGATGAGAAGGCAAAGGAATCGAAACCCGTGCATCTTTGCTAAGTGTTGAGCTGGGTGTTTTATTAAAGCCTTGCACTATTGTATGTGTGCAGCACGGAGTAGTTTTAACTACTTGGGAGAAAACATCATGGCTATTGCTATATTTATTGCAATTCTTCAAATCTCTATCAGTCCTCACACCCAAACTGTCTGGCCAGTTCTAATGTTACTAATCACACAGGAAGGCATAGCTGTCTTGCCCGTTACAAATGAAAACATACATTTTCTCCCTGTTTTAATTTGTTTAATTTTTCTAGATTTAACTGTTGACCTGTTTAAATTCCACACACTGACCTTAGAGTGAATATGCCAGGTAAAATTCTTGCTTACAGAAAAACAATGCTTTGCAGGGTGATGTCCACTTTGGGAAATGACAGCAGCCGTTATTACCACTGGTCTCTGGGAGTTCAGACCTGGGACACAAGTAACAGGTTGTGTTAGCTCCTGGTTTGAGGTTGGGCCTCTTTGTACCACCCTCCTACAGAGAGAAAGGGAAAGAATTCATTACCTTTCATTCTATCCACTGACGGCTGAGTGAAATTGTATTTTGACATTGGAGAGGCCTGTCACTTAAATGAAAAAAAAAGGCAATCCGGCTTTAAAAAAGTGACGGGTGAAGCAGTGGCCTATTGCCAAAACAAAATGGAGGAAGAGGAGGAACTGGAAAGAGATTTACTATAATCTGTAGTTTCAGGGTTGGCAAAAATTGCAAGGAACTGGAGAAAAGAAGTTACAGAGGCAGAAAAAAGGGGGCTGTGGCTCTGAGAAACAGCTGAGTACATAAGGACTACATGAAAAGGAAATGCCACCCTGAAGGAAACCAAGTTTTCTACAGTACTTACACTTACAGTGTAAGTAAACAGGATTGACATCATCCTTGCATCACCATTAGTTTCTCCTCCTAATTCAACAACTGCAAACCACCAGATTTTAATTAACCCCTTAGGTGGAAAAGTTACTTTCCCTGTATGGGTTCATTTATTAGGAAAGATCCCGATTGCAGTAATTCTGCCCACAGCATTACAGAGTGTTTCAGATTAGGCACCACATCAATATTCATCCTGCATTAGAAGCTGGCAGACTGAGAGCTGTTTACTATGTGATGCCATCCATGCACAGAAGCAATGAGCAGAGAAAGAAATACTTCCAAATGAGCAGGAAT